>NW_010562845.1:0-4852 GCF_000687285.1 Phaethon lepturus
GGAAATCGCTGCTCGGGGACGGGCTGTTGATGGCCGGGTGGTGAGCAATTCCTGTATTGGGCATCACTTGTTCTTGTACATTCCTTTGTTGGTATTATCATTGTTGTTTCCTTCTTTCTTTCTGTCCTATTAAACCGTGTTTATCTCAACCCACGAGGTTTTTTTTTCCTAATTCTCTCCTCCACCCCACTGTGGGAGGGGGAGTGAGCGAGCAGCTGTGTGGTGCTTAGCTGCCGGCTGGGGCTAAACTACAACAAGTCGTAAGCAACATAAATTTCAAAACAAGAAGAAAACCTTCAAAAAAGAAGAAAAAATTATCATGCCATGGAAAATTTTGCAAAAGCTATAAGAAAAAGCACCTTTTTACATTAATGTCACAACATATCAGAAAGGAAGAATAAACTATATAGATAACCAACAGAGAGACAGGTATTTACAGTGTATTTCGTTGCATTGAAAGACAGTAAATTTAGACACCTTGAAGAAGATTCAAGAAATTCATTTTTCATATGTGGAGTTATGGCATTAGATTAGAAATGCATTTAATTTCATTCTCTCCAGCAGCAATGAAAATATCGATATACAACTGGAAACAGATCTTACTCTTATCCTGAGGTATCTCTCAGTTGATAGTTTGAACAATATGCAGTGATCATACTGTACTGGAAATCACAGCAAATAAAGAATAAAAAAGCATCAGGTGACCACCTAGACCTGACAAACACTGGATTACCTACACCCCTGTCATTCCTAATGCATATTAAAGTAATTAATGAAGTACAAGCTGAAAGTAAAAGCATTAGATGATCTTAGTCTAGCAGGTTCCCACGCCATGGGTACAATCATTCGCATGTCTGAAGCAAAGTGGAAAATACTGTTCATGCAAAAGAAAACAAGGTGTAATTTTAATTGGTTGCACTATTCTTTCTATGTAACACGTTATCTATGTTCATAATTTCCTCTAGTTTTACATTAAAATCTATGAAAAGGGACATATGCACTCAACATTTCTTTTAGTTAAAAATCAGAAAAATTAACATTTGTCTGAATTTCTGCCAGTCTAACAGAACATGGGATAGAAATTGTGAGATTAAACTAACGGTGTTAATGTCATTAATGTTCCGTCTATTTTGTTGAGTTGTTGCAATTCTGTTAAAATCAGCCATGAAGGTGGTAGAAGTCTGGCACTTCCTCATGCATCTCTGACCACAATACTGTAATATATCATTCTTCTACTTTTAAACAATGCCTGCAACTTTTAACATTTCCACACTCCAGCTCATGCAAAGCTAACAGAGCTCCATTCAGCAGATGAGTGAAAAGAGAACAGATTCTCACTGTTTGTCATCTTCATGCCTTTCTAAGTCAGCAGATGGTACAACAAAACAGACAATTTCCTCATCTGCTGTGTCCTCTGTTCATGTACAATGTGTCTCAGAAATGTTTACAAAGGCGTCAGTCTGCTCACGAGACTTGTCAGGAGGAGAGTATGCAACCCCTTTAGCATCTTCCAGAACCAGTCAGAATGAGGAGGTTTCACTTGGCTCACACAGGAAGCCAAATTTCAGGACAAAGTGGGAAAAAAGATGTTGAACCTCACTGCTTGTTATGAAACTACACTGACATGCAGTTATACGACCTCAGAGATACTCCCTGCCTCCGTTCTTCCATCAGTTGTTGGGATGATGTTAGTAATCCTCTTTTCTAAAATTTCTTGAACGAAAAGTCCCATATAGGCCTGACCTACTGCTCACCAAAGTAATTGGAAAGACCCTCCAGAAATCTTTCAAGTGGTTGTTTACTGTTAGTACACTTAATGGTTAAGCAATGCTTCTGGTTGGAGAAGTATGAGACCTGTATATTGGATTCTTTCATTGAGTTCCAGACACCCATTTATCTCCATAAATAGCATAAGCAACAGTAGCTGTTTACATCTTGTTGAGTCAAAGTTTACAGCTTCTCCAGCTGTGAGATTCACATACATGATACCATGTTTCTGTATTTGCTTTTAAAGACAGAGTAATCCAAACCAGGAAGTTTAATTATGTTACTTGATACATTTAGGAAAATTGAAGCACAGTTTTCTGTACAAATGTCCTGGTTTCAGCTGAGATAATCTTCTTCACAGAAGCTAGTATGAGGCTATGTTTTGGATTTGGGATGGGAAAATGTTGATAACGTGCTGATGTTTTCAGTTGTTGCTGAGCAGTCAAGGACTGTCCAGTTTCTCATGCTGGCCTGCCAGCCAGAAGGCTGGGTGTGCACGGGGAGCTGGGAGGGGACACAGCCAGGACAGTTGGCCCAGGCTGGCCAAAGGGATAGTCCCTACCATACGACATCGGTATATAAAGCTGGGGCAGAGAAGAAGAAAGGGGTAGGGAGACTTTCGGAGTGACGGCGTCTGTCTTCCCAAGAAACCATTAAGCATGACGGAGCCCTGCTTCCCTGGAGATGGCTGAACACCTGCCTGCCCGTGGAGAGTGGTGAATGAATTCCTTGTTTTGCTCTGCTTGTGTGCGCGACTTTTGCTTTACCTACTAAACTGCCTTTGTCTCAACCCACGAGTTTTCTCACTTTTACTCTCCCAATTCTCTCCCTTGTCCCACCGTGAGGGAGCGAGCAAGTGGTTGTGTGATGCTTAGTTGCCGGCTGGAGTTAAACTATGACAACAGGTCATTTAACATAAATGTCAGAGGACATTCTCTAGATGTCTACTGTCAGAGAAATTTTATATATTCCCTGATTGGTTTCTCATCTCAGAATGCAGTCATTTAACTGTCGGTTAGAGTTAAATAAAACATCGTGGCCTCTAGATAATCATGGTGTGGCAGAGTTTTCAGCAGTCTGAAGGTACAGTTTGTCATTCCCAACCACGTGTCTAGCCATCTCTGGCTCCAAAAGGAGCCCTTGGTATACTGTATTTGCCTTTATTTACTAGATTTGCTAGATGAAAATATGCACCAGGGATTTATTATTGTTTGTGAATAAAATGCCTATGATATCCTAGGCTAATTATATATAAATATAATTACCATTTTTAGTTACAGATAGCACTGGGAAAAAAGCTTTAAATAAATAAAGTATGATGACCTGAGTTTAATTCTGTAACTTTTATTTATACTGGGAGTGTTTTCTTTCAAATGCGAGGTGCCTAGGAGCGCAACTGGCTATAAGTCATATTGATGTATATTCAGTGCTTGCCAAGTTAAACGGAGAAATACATTTGACAGGAGTTTATAAATGTTTGTATATGTTAGAATCTGCCCAATAATGAAAAATTTGGATTAGAGACACAGAGCCTGCAACGTCTGTTTTTTTTTGATGGCCAACAAATGTTTAAGAATACTTTCTCTGAAGGCATGTTAAACCTTGCAGAACTCTATGACTCATGTCCATACTGTCAGCCTTTATTAAATTATTGTGGTGACTTCCTTGTAATCATTTGGGGTTTTCCATTACTTTAAATTCACCTGCACATTCAAAATAGTATTTCTGAATAAACCAAAAGCCTGTTGAATGAAACTTTTAAAAGTCTAACTTTTTTCTTCCATCTACTCCTTTTCAACCACTCCATAAAAACCAGTGTCACCTCAGTGCATAAGCAAGTGCATGTATGCAGCACCCCTTTAGGAATTAATGCCACACAAACATGAGTTCTCACATATCCCTGTAAGACGGTTTCGGTTTTGCAGAAAGGCAGACTGACAACAGTCCAACAGGCTGCTGTTGTAGAGGGTAGATTTTCCCATCTCAGACTTCTTAATATTTTTATGTGTTAAAAAATATACCTTGAATACCACTAACACCTTTAAGACACCAATCTAGTAGCCAAGTGATCTGGATTTAATTCTCAGTCCTCCCACAGACTACTGGTGGCACACGGGACAAATCAGGTATCATGGGATTTTAGCAAGCACTTGGCACTTGCCTGAGCTTACCCTCAAGGTGCCCAATGGGACTTTTAGTTTTGGAAGAGTCAAATTTAGCCCAGGACTGATCACTTCTGAGAATCCCTGCTTTAACTTTGCTGAATGTTAGCTCTGAAAGGGAGGATAACAACAGGTTCTTGTAGGAAACACTTCTTGTGTGAAATATCTTTGCCTCTCTTGCCTATTAAACTTCAGCTGTTTGTTGGAAGGAACGATCTCCTGCTACCAATGCATATGATAGCTAATGTTACTAAGCTAACTCCCAGCTGCAGCCCCTGGCCGCACGTCTACCACAGGTAACAAAAAATATTTTTCCCGAGACCAGTACTCATGTCACTATTGATGCAAAGCATGTTTTTATTCTTTCAGGATCACCATGTATTCAACACCAGTGTTTTTAACTACGTCCTAGATCATTTATCCTTGATTAAACCTCTTCTAGATAGTTAATCATTAATGATTTCTTTACAGTTGCTGTGCAAACAGTTCATTCATGCTTATGACACATCAAATTTCACAGACGTGTTCTTTAATTGGATTCATTTATTTCTAATCTACTTAAGCTCTCACTACTGTAATGCTTGACTAAATATACATTAAACTCACTTATTTAAACTGCTAAAATAAATTTGAGATGTATTCTATGAATAAAAATACTTGATTGAATACATGTAATACCATTGTTATTGTGTACCTAACTGAGCAGAAATTATTGGAAACAGCACGTTATTCACTATATATCACTATATGATCATATATATATACTATATATCATATATATCACTATATGATATGCTTGGACAAAAGGATTTGAGAGGATGCTGATGATTTTTTGGCAGAGATTGTAAATAAACAGGTTTCTAAATGCTAAGGGTTCTTATAGCACATTAAAACATGTAATAAGGAGAACCAAAAGACGCTCT
>NW_010562845.1:4883-14275 GCF_000687285.1 Phaethon lepturus
TCTTCATGATTTCCATGAAGGGTGTTTTCATTTTAAAATCCAGGCACTTCTTTAGAGATAAGAGCCTCATACCAGTTCTGTCCCCTCATGGCAACGAAAAGGGTTAAAACAGCCAAGATACTTTCAAGATTGACTATTTTATGTTTTGTAAGTAACAGTAACTGAAAAGTTGGCACAAGTCCTGTTTCTGGGCATTTAGAAGCCACAAAAGACAATTATGCAGTTATGGGCTCCAAATTATTAGGGGCATATACAATGCTCTCCCCTATGGGGCTTAAGTATGGTCTTCAAAACCTAGTTTCAGATTTTTCTTTCTAAAACTAGTAGCCATAAACTCCATTTTGGTGAAGAATCCTCTAATTTATATGTTTCACCACTTACACTCAGAAGTTTCATGAAACAAAGATATATCTCATTGTAGAGAGGTCACTGAGCACAGACTGCCCTGTGTGTAAGAAAATGCACATCATTGGACAATTATGCAGTAAATGAGGGTTATAAAAGTTAGGGTTATACCTCATACCATACGCAAACCCCTCATGCACTGACACCTCAAATATTGTATACACTGGCCATCCCACGCGAAAACCTGAAAAAGTTCAGAGTGGGATAGCAAGGATGGTGGGCTTGGAACAGCCTTTCTATGAGGAACAATTAAGGAGACTTCTCAGGCTGAGAGAGATGACTGGGAGAACAAAATAAGATCTGTAAATTATGAGTGACATACAGAAAATCAGTAGGAAATGGTTTTTTACTTTTTTCTTCTAATGCAAGAAGTATGGGCTATGAAAGAAACGAAAAGGTGATGCTTCCACAACAGGAGGAGGCCTTTCTTTACCACATTTACTTAAGCTTGGCAAAAGCTCACATGGTTTCAAAAAGTAAACAGATAAATTTGTGGAGAAAAAAAACCACAAAATATTGACAACTAATACACTCAAAGATCTCACCTCTTTCCAGGAAGTCATTTGAACTTCTTGAAGACTGGGAGAAAGTGCTGGGGAAGCATTACTGCATGCTTGTCCTATTTTTAAACTCTCCAAAGTGTTTGCCATGGTCACTATCAGTATGTATCTGATCCTGTATGGCTGTTCTTATGTTACACTCTATACCACAGTAGTTAGGCAATTTCATACTTCAGATCCTTTGAAACTGTGCAGTGAAGAGTGGTCCTGAAAATTTGCTATTATTACTTTTAATAATTTACTGTAAATGGTAGTTTATTGATATTGCATATTTTATCAACTCCTCTGTGTTCCCCATAATTAAGGCTTTTGCTGTGACAACCTTCCTAAGATCCTAAGGTGAACACTTAAAGTCATTTAGCTTGTCCATGATGACTTTCTGGATAAGCTTCAGTGATCTGGGAATATTTTATTAGAGAAAAACAATGTGCTTGAAAAATGGTTTACTGTTCATTCTGTTTGTTCCTCCTTGGGAAACTTCCTATCTGCATGCCTCATAACATACTTGTCCACCATTCCAGCCTGCTTTTTCTGATCAGCTGTACCCCATAATGAAGAGGCATGTTAAATCCAAAAAGATCCATGAACTCCATCTGGTAAAGGAGGTCCCGTTTACAGTAGATCACTTTCTCTTTCATCAGATTAGACTTTTCTTGTCATAAGACTGTCACCTTCCTCAGAAGAAGTAAGATTTTTCTACAATGAAAGTCTTTCCAATTCACTTGTATAGAATTCCTGAGCTTTGGCCAAGGGACAGCGCTTTGCCCCTGAGGGCAGTTGTATGCCCTTATCTGCCCACAGACCAAGCAACCATGATATGATATTTAATAAATGCTTTTCAACTGAACCTTATTTTGCTTAAATTGTAGAGGGGGCAAGGAGAGGAAGACAGGCAAAGACTTACATGTGGGTTTTGGCATTTGGGGAGAATGGCTTTTCGGCTTTGGTGGGTTTTTTACAAATCAACATATCTGTTTTCTCATTTCATTATTTGTATCTGAGTTAGACTGCCTTTTACCCTCTTCCCACCCACAGCCAAATCTCTACTGCAGCCAAATCCCACTCACATTACTTGCCACTCGGATCTAAGGCTCTGTTCATATAGGACTGAAGCTTGGCCGTCCAGCTTTGATAGACTACAGCGTGTAACTTGTTTATGTTGATAAAACAGGAGATAAATAGCAAGAAAAGCCAATATCATGAGGCTATAAGATAACACATAACACTCCATTTTATTTGATACTTCCCTGGTAATCACTGATTCTATCTCCTCAAAGTATAAATTATACATGGTTATATTTGTTAAGTGGGTCCATTAAATGTTAAAAGTGACGCAAGATAACCTGCTCGACTACCTAGACCCCCTGGGCCACAGAGTAAGTTAAACCACTATACATTGCACAACTAACTCCTGACCCCACACCTTCTATCAAGTTCAGAAAAGAGACTTTTTTAATGTTAGGTAATGCTTTTTGACAATATTCTTAACAACTCATCATTAACATACATAGTTCCAGAAATGCATGCCCATGTTAAAATCCAGCTTATGAAACTGAAGAATAAGTCTCCAGTGGGTTGAATGGTTATAGGTTGTGAAATACTTACTAGGCGTATCTAAAATTTCTCAACAAATAAATAAAAATCATTTAGTAAAACACAATAACATCTAGCTACAAATTTCTTTAGAAATTTAAATCTATCATCTGACTAGTACCTTTGCCCTCTTGGTTCTTGCTTTGACTAGGACAGACAGGGTCCTAGCTGCTTCAGCCACTCTGTTGTCACCGCTTCACACGCACATTTATCAAGGATTTCTGGGTGCCTAGAAGTGTCTCTGACCAGGCTGCTGTATGTTCCCATAAAAATGTCCACAGCATGCATGCAGATCAGCTCCACTACCAACCCACGGCTGCCCTTGGACCAACACTACAGCTGATCTGCAGCTGAAGTAACTGAACATTTGATTTGGTTTGTGCAACAAGTCTAGTATATCATAACATATGAGACTTACTGTGCTTGTGGTGACCACTTCTGCAGCACGTACACAGCAACTCCAGAGGGTCACACTTGTGTGAACGATGCTGTGCACCTTCTCATCTGTTGCATTCTTGAACTCACTAGATACCACCAAGGGAGCCCTAACTGCATATTCCCATGTTGTTACACAGTTGTAGTCACACAGATATGCAGTTCTCTTTGGACTGAAGCCACATCCCCACCCTCATTGCTGGTTTTCATGGACTAGAAAGCGCTAAGGAGGATGATCATCTTTCAGAAGATGACATTTTTTCTTTACCTCTCCTACTGGCAGCTTAGGATCAACAGAGTTATTTTGGGGAGCACTGTTCAGCAGTTTGGCTGCAAATGAGAGGATGCTATCAGGATGTTTTTCCCCAAATCCAGCCTTTATTTGAGCAAATACTCTGCTGGGATATGCCTCGTGAAGCAGTCATTAAAGATTATTATTTTGTTCTGTGTACAAAACAGTCTTTGGAAGCAGCAAGAGAAAAATAGCATGCAAAGCCTTTGGGTGGATTTCAGTTAAACAGTGCCTAAGTCTGAGGGAGAGAGTTTTCTATAGCAACAACCCAGGCTACCAGCTGCCAAACATAGTACAGAGATGATCAAAAGCCACAGGCTACTTGGGAACAGGCTGCCTTCAGGGCAGAATGGGCACGTTCGCTTCCTAACCAACAGCACAGATGTAAGAACGTGGAATACTGGATGGGTTTAAAGATCTTCACTCTAGGTTGTGTCAAAATATCCACACAATGCTAGGGATGTAGCCAAACTTTAGTTAGCCAGGCATTTAAGTTTCCATAGTTGCACTGAGGCTTTAGCAGATAATAGCTGTTATTTTCAACATTGCTGCCCCAAGATTTATACACAGTGGTTTGTAGCTGAAAAACTACGGCTGTTCTTTATTAGGTCCCAATTCAACACAGTAACAAACGCGTCCTTCAAGCCATCTCTGTTTGGCAAAGCCTAGGAATATTCTTATTTCTAAGCATGTGCCTAAGGGGTTTTTTTTTATTTCAAAACCGAATTGAGTAGGATATAATCATGTACTGAAAGTTATGTCTAAGCACTTTAAGAGCCTGCCATGCGCTCAAATGCTTCAGTAAATCAGGACTTCTGCGATTTAATTGCACTAAGTGGATGATAACAAAAGACAACAACAGGAATAAATCGTCTAACTGTGTTAAAGATCATGTGATTGACTCCAGGCTTCAGCCGTCGCAAGCCTTCAGAAGGGTCAGACGCTATACCCTTGTTCACACAGAGCCATGCCTGCCTCCATAAATAGTGTCATCAAAGTGAAAGGGGCTGCCTCTGAAGTAACCTACTGAGTACGAACATGTGTGCTGGAGCCTGGCCCACGCTGTAAAGTACAAAAGAGAGGTGAGGGAAGGAGAATTAGATTTTAAACAGATACTTGCCACTGCTGAACGGACAAAGGAGATTTATTTGTTAACACTTAATTTAGGCCATGTCTAAATGCCACCTTTGTGCGTGTACGCATAAAAACTAGCAAGAACACCATAACGTAGAGGGAAGAACTTACTTCAGAAGCACTTTAGTAACTTATCACACCTGTTGTATCTCATGATAATTACAGCAAAACAACATGGGAACCACACTCCTGAGACGCAGCACAGAGGAACCAGAGCAAACATGCAACAGATTAAGGAAACAGAAGCAGAGCTAGTAAAACTGTAAACCTGCTAAAGGAACATACTGTTGCTGTTACGAGAGCAGGAGCCAGTTCAGCATCCAGTTTCGTGCAGAGTACTGAGAGGCTGATAGCGTGGAGGGGAATCCTTTGGTAGCAGTTCATCTGCTTGGCCTGCCCCTTCTACACAGCCGCTAACGCAACCCATAGATGAGATATAAATGACGGGTGGTAAAACCAGCAGACGCTCTGCCAACGGCCTCGCTTGTCTTCAGCTCTCCGCGCTGCCACAGAGCAGTGAATACAACCCTGAACTCCATGGCCTACGGTCTCCCCCTCCTCTGCCACGCAGGAGGACCACTGGGGCTGACCCAGTGGTCCAAAGGGACTGAAACACCCAGCTGCTGTAGCGGTGTTCACAAGCCTCATTTATGCCATTCAAAGTGCTGACGGACAGAGTAGGAATAAAGTGCGAACAACCTCTCTAGCGGGAACAGCTGTGCAACAGTGTGCAGCCCAATGCTTCCATGCAAGCGAAGTCTGTGGCAGTTTACCTTAAGCCATAAACTATGGCATTTTAGGAATCAGAGTCCCTGTAGCGGGCCCTGTACCTTTCATCCATGGAGTGAAGCAGACAGCTGGAGATAGTAACTGCCTCAGCCATTGCCTCTGCTGAATGTGTCTCAACCCCAGACAATCATTTCACAGGATCTGTAACTCGGTGTTTGGGAGGAGGGAGTTTCCAAAAGCCTGGAACAGCCAGCACACCGAATGGGAAAAGGATGAAGTGGAAGGCATTTGAAGTCACTTTTCTTTCTTGGAATAGAGTCACTTATTTGCAATCCTGAATTTCATGCCGTGTAAGACTATCAGTATGCGTGCATTTAAACTAATGACTGCTTTTTTTCCCTGTGGATCTGAGCTGTAGTCCTCTAATCCTTACTCTAGCAAATAAAACTTTCTTCATATGAGCAGTGACTGTAGACTCTGGCCCACAGTTTTAGTGCCTTGGCCATTACAGTCACCTGGTTTAAATACAAGCATAGAAATTTGGAGTGAATTAAATAAATGGTAGCTAAGAAAGCCCCTACATGAACAAAGAACTGCAGAAACGTATTGTGGACACCTGGAAAAGCCTGTCTCTTATTTGCAAGAAATATATAAACAATGTTCCAGGGAGACAAGTCTGTAATAAAAACTAATGGTGAACAAACAGAATACTGCACTGAGTAGTTCAAGAGGAGTCCTTTTATACTTTTCACTTTTAGGTATATTCTTGCCCGGCATTTTGAAAAAGAGTTCTTTTATATAATTACATTGCTAATCAAATCATGTGAATGATGATAGGCTTTCCAGTCTTAGGAAAAGTACACTGTAGATTCAACAGGTTAAGTGGGACCCAGTTCTGTGCACAATTACATAAGTGGCAAAATTCACAATAATGCAGAGAAATGTAAAAGAAAAGCAGCAGGTCAAAGTTGTTTTTACTGTTTACAGCTATTTACAAAAAAATACATTATCCAGTTAAAGTCACTAAGCCTCATTTCAAGCATCAAAGTTAGACGGCTAAGATCACTCATACATGTAGTTCCACTAATGATGAGTAAGTGTGCAGCATTACTTCTGCACGTCATAACTCTCCCAGTGTATTCACTGCCCTACATGCTCCATCACACACTTGAGAGATACAAGAGAACATGTGCCTACTTTTGACTGAGGAGAGGACTCCATGGCAGTTCCAAATAGGTCGATTTGAGAGAAACTCTTAAGAAAGGTAGGCCTGTAGGTGTGGAAATACAGTTTGTGGGTTCTCCCATTGACTAGGAAGAGAAGGAGCTGGGACCTGATGGCCCAAGGACAGGCCAAAAAGAGGATGCCTATGAAAAGATGATATTTCATTGTAACTGTCCAAAAATATGGGGAGAGCTTTCTTTCCACCTGAAACACAAATTCCCCATAAGTACGTTTAATATGCCAGGGAAGAGTGTTTTCAAAGTCTGAGCCATCACACAGAATGTTATCACACAGCTTATACAATCATTTTAAATCTGGTAGTACACAAAGCTATAAATAGTGATAATAATTTAAAGAGTAAGTGTGTAGATACAATTAACAGTTAATTTATTCTAAATTGCATTTACCACATCATTAAGTAAAACATTCCTCAATATGGCAGTTATTTGTGAAATAATCTTTCAAACAGATTGCATTCAGTTTGTGCTTCTAATCAGCCAGTTACATAACGCAATGTGAAGAGGTCAGATGGAACTATATCATATATGTACCGTATCATCAGAACAGAGATCAGTCACAATTAGGTACCTAGTCCTTGTTCTCTGTATACGTTACAGCTGTTGCTATTATTTTAAATGTTAAAGGACAACGAAATGCATATAGGAAAGCTTCCTTAGCTTTCTCTGGGGACAATTTATTATAATATTTGCTCGTGCTCAAGAAGTCAAAGGATTTGCACTTTGCATTATCCCTTTGTTTAAAGGGAGGTTGTTTGCGATCTAAATATAAACTTAACTTCAGCCGTTGCGTTCTCTATTAATTGACTCATACTTGAGTCCCTTTATGTGATAAACACGCACAGCTAATAATCAATGATATGGCAACTGTGTGTACAGAACAAATAAGAAAAGAAACACATACTCTGTGTCTGTACTTACATATATCAAGCGGAATAGAAAGAAGAGCAAATGTGTGCTTTAAAGCTGCAGTCCTTAAAGGTAATTTATATTAATTTTTGACACACTGCTATTACACAAAAAAATAAACTTTCCTCTTGTTGCTAAAATGCCCTTGCCACGGTATCTGTTTAGTTCAGCATGTGTACTTACTACAAATATTTGTTCTCAATCCTAGAATTCGCTTTCTCAAAGCTTGGGATTTATGGAAGATGGAAATGAACCCTTTTTTATTTTCTTATCTGAGGGTGTGGGGGGTCCCTTCTGCATTAACCCTTTCTCATTCTTTCCATTTTCATCATCTACATCGCCCAGGGGAGTTGGGCACCTACAAGGTAAGAGATTCTCGCTTTGCCTTCTCAACCTACACTGAAACGGGTCCTACAGACCAGTTTGGCACTTACACCGCTCGGTACCCGCTCCTTTCCAAAACATCAGAGCACTCACGTTCCCTTCAATAGTGAGGGAAAAGCTCCCTATCCCACGAGCAAACCAAAAAAAAAAAAACAAACAAACAAAAAAAAACAACCCCTCCTGAGGCTTTCCCTGAGTGAAGAAGTACTGTGCAAGGAGACCAGGGACCCAGCAGGTCAAAAACCTGCCCCATGTCTTCCAGAACTTATGATTCCTTTTGCTATTTTCACCCCAATTCAGTGAAAAAGACCGACATTTCTTATTGGAATGGAATCTTCGGCAAGAGGCATCCCTGTTTTCAAAGGAATCTTTGGCGAGAGGCGTCCCACCTTTCAAGCTCCACCCCACAATCCCAAAGGCCACTCTCCCTTAATTCAAACCACAGACCCACCCGTTTGCACCTCTTTTGCTTTCTCCTCGGCTTCCATACCCAAGAGTCGATATGCAAGGGCCTGGCTTTCTCCCCCTAAGCACATTTTCCCTGGCTGGGTTTATAACGTGACGAGGCTGCAGCGGGCAACCCCGTGCCTCTGTCAGGAACTGCATCTGCGCGAGTGGCTCTGCCACGCACCCGATGCTGGGTGGGTGAAGTCTGTGAGGAACCCGCAAGCACACACACGTGTGTGTCAGCTGTTCTGCTTTACTGGAATAATCCGATGTCACATCCTTAAGAAACTGCAGTAGCTATAGGATTTGTACCGGAATAAAGTATATTTGCAAATTTTGAGTGCTACAGGACCTTTACTCGGCCCTCCTGCGGTGGAGCCTGCCTCATACTAAAGGAAAACGTCAAGTCCCCGTAACCTCTCATTTTCCCCTGTATTTTCACCACCTACCTTCCTCATTTGAGTGATAACATGTTGACTCTGAATAGCTCATTAAGACAATTAAGCCGACTCTAGGTCGCCCGACTGTCCCACCATGAACCTTTCCCCAGCAGCTCCCCTCCACCCCAGGTTACCCAGCTCACTTTTTTAAAAGTCAGCCCTATCTCTGTTTACAGCCCCCCGGCACGGCCTGTTCTTCTCATTTATTTTTCCGAACGGCAGGCTGGCCGTAGGAGAAAAGAATAAGAATAAGAATAAAGCATAAAGAATAAAGAATGCAGTGGAAGCTACGCCCGTCCCCTGGACTCAGGGCAGGGATTTCAGCAAGCATGACGCGATCTCTTCTTCTGCAGCGCCCTAATTGAAGAGCCAGGCAGGCTTGATGAGACCCCGAGGACTTGAACATACCAAAACTAGATTTTAATGCAGTCGCGGTGCCTGCATTGCCGCCGCCGGCAGCACACGAGAGTTGCCGCAGCCAGTGATGGGTCTCCCAGCATCTCCCAGTCGCCTTGTAGCGCTCCTGACTCCCACTCTGCGCTTTCTCCTTCATCCGCGCTTAAGGCAATTAAGCAAAGAGCGCAAGGGGAGCCTTTACGCCGAAGCGTCACAAGTCGCGCCGCGGTGTAACCTCGTCCTCCAAGGGAAATCTTAAAAGAACAGCTATAGCCCTCCGACATGTCACCCTGGCTAAAAACCGGTTTAAATAAAACCTCGTCTTAAAATCCCTATACATGCACAGAAATATAAAGACGCTGCCTCCAGCGAAAAATCAGCTGAGGCGGAGGAATCGCGCTGTTTTGGTACCGCTCCTAACAGCGCT
>NW_010562846.1:0-2612 GCF_000687285.1 Phaethon lepturus
GTCTTACTATTAAAGACTGAGGCAAAGGCAGTATGAAGTACCTCAGCTGTTTCCTCATCCTTTTTCACTATGTTTCCCCCCTCATCCAATAAAGGATGGAGATTCTCCTTAGCTCTCCTTTGGTTGCTAATGTATTTATAGAAACATTTTAAATTATCTTTTACAGCAGTAGCCAGATTAAGTTCCAGTTGGGCTTTGGCCCTTCTAATTTTCTCCCTGCATAACCTCACAACATCTTTGTAGCCCTCCTGAGTTGCCTGCCTCTTCTTCCACAGGTCATAAACTTTTTTTTTCCTGAGTTCCAGCTAAAGCTCTCTGTTCAGCCAGGCTGGTCATCTTCCCTGCCGGCCCATCTTTCAGTACATGGGGACAGCCTGCTCCTGCACCTTTAAGATTTCCTTCTTGAAGAATGTCCAGCCATCCTCCCTTCAGGGCTGCCTCCCAAGGGATTCTGTCAACCAGGCCCCTAAACAGGCCAAAGTCTGCCCTCCAGAAGTCCAAGGTAGCAGTTCTGCTAATAATTCTTGTGCTGTTATGACTCTGGAGGGATTTAACCAAGAAGCGTTCATCAATAAATTCTCCTTCAAGAAAGAGCAGATCCATGTGCATAGGAGAGAGGTGGTTGGGCTTCCCCTGTTGTCTGTCTGCATGTGCTGGGAAAGGGAGGGGAAGAGAAATACCTTGGAAGTGTGAACCAAAATATTTTTGTTTGAGGGGAAGGGTAATCAGAAGAATCTATGCAGTGAATATGCAATGCAGCAGAGAAGTGAGAAGAAACAGTGCTGTATGCCTGGCTGCAAAGAATGGTAAACTTAGAAACAAAATGGCTGTGTATTGTGGCTTCCCAAGAGCTTATGGAGCCCTGACTGAATTGAATGGGAGAGTCTGTGCTCCTTGCAGCTTTTTCCTCTAAATGCCTGTATGTTTAGGCTCATACTGTCATGGTGGATTATATTCAGACTAGCTTCTTAAACTGCTTTGCAGTGGTAGAAAAAAGTATCTTAACCCCAAATAAGCAAGAAAAGCTGTTTTCTAAGGTTTTTAAAAAAATCTTACTTTAAAAAATGCTTTTAAGTCTGTGATATATTTCTTCGGTGAGGGGTTTGTTTGTTTGTTTGTTTTAATAAATCAGGTCAAAAAGATGACTTCACATCTTACCTGTTAAAGTGAGATGGTGAGTAGTAGGTTACCAACTGCAGCAGGCTGGAGTGATCCAGTGTAACTAAGGTTACTGTGAAACAAATCATGTGGGACACATCAAAGAAACTAAAATTACTGCTGGAACATAATTTTTAAAAAGAAGTAAAGATAAATAAGTTCGGTGTTTTTAGTGTAATTATTAAAGGAATATCTGAAGGATGGCTATTAATAGCCACAATCTAGCAGCTTAAAAGCCCAACTTAAAGTATGCTCCTGTATAAATAGAGAAACTTCCAAAAATTTGGAGTCTTGATGTAGAACTGGAAGATATGTAATATCATTATATGTGGTTAATAAAGGTTTTGAGTGATGCTATGGTACAAGCTTGTAAATCAGAAAGATAAATAAGCATTGTTGTGTGTTTAGTTTCAAATAGGGATTGTATGGTTTAAAATGTAGTCGTGTTCTTAAAATCAAATATTTGAGATTTATGGTTGGAGTGATCTCCAGCTTCCAAAAGTGGAGATCTGGACAGTATCTCAAGAGACCGTTTAATCTTGATGCAGTAGCAGAAAATCAGGTTTCTCTGGTCCCTCCCTGGCAGATGTTTAGTCTTAAAATTCTCCACTGAATGCAATTCAGCAACCTCCCTGGATGTTTAATTTGCCTGTCGAAGTTTTTGACAATACATTCTGCATCTTCTGTATATCCAGAATAAGCTGGTATCTTTTCTTTTTCCCAAAGTAGACACCCTAAACTACTGTTTGTTACCCTCTTTGTAAAAATATCTTACATGCTTCTTTTTAGATCTAAACAAATGTCGTTCTTTTTAGCCTGGCATTGTGGACTGGTCATTCTTGCTGATTTTTATTAAAATCTTAGTTTCTGTGCTTTATAGATACCATCTAAATTGGATATAGTATTCCAGCTATGACCAGTTAGGTATTCACAAAGATCTCTCCAGCAATTTCCTGTTAATACAGCTTAGAATGAAAGTCTTACTTTGTCAAAAGACATGGCTTTTGTTGATTCATTTGGTTCATAGTCTACTGCTAGAATTACTAGGTGGTTTTTCTGCTATTCTGAACTATCTAGTCATTTATTGTATCTTTTATATTTGTTGTCTGTTTTCTTGACTATACTACTTTGCATTTCTTTTTAATTTCATCTTATTGACTTTGTACACGTCTCCAGTTTGGGATTATCTTGCCAGTATTGAAGCTATCTTACCATTGCAACTCATTTCAGTGTCATCTACAGGCCCCATGAAAATGTATTGTACTCCTCTATTGTTTGTAGTAAGGATTATTAGAACTATGGAACAGAACTGAACTTGGGATATATTTCAATCGGACACTTAAAGCAGGGTACCTTTCTGACTACTGTGAAGCTTTACTAAAAATAAGATCTTTCATCTGCTGCTTCTCTTGTATATGTGGAATTGTTTTCACAGAATCACAGAATCACTAGGT
>NW_010562847.1:0-6309 GCF_000687285.1 Phaethon lepturus
CTTCGCCTCAGTGGCTTCCAATTTTGTGATCATATGAATGCTTATGATAGCAACAGGCAAGCTGAAGTACAGGATATGATATTTCTGTCAAAGAAAGAATCCATGGTAAGAAATAGTATGCTAGTACCAGGATATAGGTCTATAGTATCATAAGATAATAAGATTCTTCTAACAGCGTAAGATCTTGTCTAATACCTAGCTATGCCCCTCACATATTACACAGTTCTTACCACACTATTGTCCCATGTCAAAATCACACTATACAGTACTAGAAATATCTGCCTTGCTCTCTAGTGGGGACCCAAAATGAAAAATACAAGAAAGAAAATTGTTTGTATTTTTTCATCTTGATAAGAATACATAGCAGGTAAAACTATCACAACTTAAAAGCTCTCCGTAAATCAATGTATGGATTTCTACAAAGAACTTTCCTTTGGTTTCTTTATACTTTAAAGAAGAATTTGTGCTCTAAAGGTAGTGTTATTTCAGCTGAACCTGAATTTGTACATGGCTTTGACTGAAATACTACATTGCTAAAACACATTGACTGCATGCATTTTTTAAAAAGAAAGTCTTAATGTGATTACTATCTGTCAATAAAGCTTTTCAGCTACGCAAACAGGCAAATCTTGTTAATGCTAACCATTGCAAGGTGATGAGCATCTTAAAGTACAGCCAGAGCCTTTGAGTAATACCACTATATTAAATAAAATTTAAGATATTGGAAATTAAAAGAGGAGCACCTAACTTAATTTGCTACGAATGATGATGAATAAGTGAATACATAGTTTCAGATGAGAGATAAGTGTGTGAAAAAGAGTATCATGGCAGTACAATTACACTTCCATTCTAATTTCCATTTCAGAGACAAATGACTTAATAACTTCACTAAGGCCCACAGTGCATGTGTTGTGGAGGGACAAAAGTGGGGCTTCTCCATAAGGGAAGAGAAACCAGAAGCTCACTCAGGAATTTGGAACCTTCATTCCCATTGAAATCAATGAGACATATTTCTAACTGTTTATATGGAATGATATTTAGGAAGTTAAAGTGGAACTTATCAGGAAAATAAGTATTTAAATCCCCCAAACTAATGTATCTGAGCACCCAAGGCTGAAATCCTGAAACCTTGCTTACCTGCCAGCTAGCCTCTGATTGCCTCCGCAGACAATCTGAATCCAAAACCTCTCCTTGTAGTTTTTTCTCCCTCACCTTCCTTAGACCCCTGTATTGAGAACTACCACTTCCTTGTAGGTTTTGTATGGAAATAGAGTTCCCTATTTCCTTTATATTCAATGGCTTTCCAGCTGTCATAGGATTTACTGTTACGTTGGATGAAACCCACATTCTCTTTTTTGCAATATCAGAGGGGACTGATTACCAGCTGCTGCTGCTCTGGCAAGAACCAAGAAATATGTCTAAGCTTCAGTGACTGGATATGTATTTTATATGAAGAAGATCACTCACTAAGCTACATAACCAGGCTTTGAATTGGGGATTGGGACCTACAAACCTCCATTTATTCAGTGCCCTACACAGCAGACTAGGAAATCATATTCATTTTCAGTGCACAATGGAAGAGTCTCAGAGATATTAATTTTTTCTTCCTGCCTAGTTTCCTACACAAAAACTGTTCAAACCTTTTTGCCTAAAGCATTTTCCCAGGTTGTTGGTCTTAATTCCTCCCAGGTGGATGAGGAAACTGAACATGTATCTCAAAAATCAGTGTTGGAACACTTTAAACACTCATACTCAATACACAAGAATAACTGTCCCCTCCCTGTGTGTTTTTTGTCTGAATTTCTGGGTTGCTTTTGTTTGTTTGTTCATTTGTTTGTTTCTTTGTTTTGTGGTTGTTTGGTTTTGGTTTTGTTTTTTTCCCCAAATAGCAATTTCCAGTAATTTAAACAAAGGTGAACGGGGAAGGAATTCTAGTAAGGCACCATTTGCACCCCTGAACTTTTCCTGCCAAATATGATACACTTGCTACAAGAAAATTTTTCTAAAGAGTAATGGAAAAAAAAAACCCAACCAAAACCCCACAAACTACCTACAGTATGCATTGCTAACCTTGCTCCCCTAAACATAACAAAATTAAAATCCCTTACACTTTTTCTGAACACTAAAAATAATAATAATAAAAATCCATTTTAAGCCAAGTATCAATTTATTCAGTCCACACTTTTGAAGTCTGGAAATATGATATGCAACTGAAAATGGTAGGTTGTAATGGAAATTTGAATAAACTTAATATCAGAGCACCAGCAACTCTCGATATAATTCCACACTCAAATTATTTTCACCAATGTAACTGTAAGTTACATGCTAATAAATTATTTCAGTCCTGTCACCTTAAACTGTCAGAAATTGTCAGGACTATCATTACCTCCAACAGCGAATTACTTTCAATCCTCTTGAGTTCTTTCACAAAGGCCTATTCCCCATGCAGTATAGTTAACACACACGACTTTGAAATCTCTTTACAGAGCCGTAGGTTCAACAATATATTTGCTGAATTTGTACTAGGTACATCAGGGCCTAAACTCTGCCCATGAGCATTGCTTGAAAGTTCATGTATCTGAAGGCTGAATTTGACCTTTTAGTAAGGTTAAGTTTCTGGTTCTTTTGTTCACATTTTGAATTATGCTGTTTATTTAGAATGATCTCACTCATTATAAATTATAAGGTTTATTTCTTTGACTATTTCAACTTTTTTACTACTCAGAGAAAATTCTGATACAGTCATTACAGTACTTGAAGAAAGAATTAATATCTCAAATGACTTCAGATATTTCAGATGCATTAGGTATGTCTTTTACTAATATGTGTCTTTAACTCCCACAGGGATCATCAGCTCCAGTTGTATTTTTTTCTCTTTGAAGTAGTTCCTGAGAGTATAAACTTCATAACTACTGTGTTTTATTACTTTTAGTATTAAAAGTACGCTAATCATTATTTCACAAGGTTATTTTTCCCTTCACCTATTAAAATGTCACAAATGCCTAGATATACAGTGTTAGAAAAACTCGTATTTCTTCAGTTCATTTGTTGGGTTTAGTGGGGTTTGGGTAGTGGGGAGGGGGCTTGGAATATACATTTCACAATTATACATTAGTGAGATGTACATCCTCACAATCCAGTCCCTGGTTTCTTCTTGCAGCGAAAACAACGTGTGCTCCCTTTACACAAAGCTTGTTGCAAACCTGCAAATGAGTTCTGGAACAGAAATGCTTCAGGGAAGATACACATCTTGTTTATGGAGCATCCACCCTATTTCTGTACCTGAGAGTGTAATTTTCCAAACACCTCGTCTGCATTCACTTTCAAAGTCATTTGTTTGTCCAAAACCAGATTCCTTAGGCACCGTGGAAAATCACTAGGAATCATAGTATACAGTAGAACAACAGCAGCATAATTCTGTATATTGCCTTCATATACTGCTTAACAAATCCTTTTCAGAGTGCTGATCCTGATTCTTAGTGTCATTCCGGAGTTACACTGTCTATGTTTCAGGTAGAGCTTTTTTCTTCATGTTACAAGCACTACCAACAGCTAATACGTAAGCTGTTTTAAGAACCTAAAGTTGGAATAGAGCTGCACCATTGTTACCAAGGAGCATTCCCAGCCTGTTTGATATTCAAGACAATCTGAAAAGCCTGTGTATTTTGGTCAAGCACAAGGAATAGAAAAAACCCCAAACCTCTGTAGTAGTTTTCTGGAACAAAATCTAGAGTAAAGGAGTGTGCTGAAGTATATGCAAGTTGGATGTTACTAGCTGAAATCCATACAGTTCTTAGTGCACTACAAGGATAGGAGAAAAACAACAACTTATGTTAAGGTTGCATTGGATCAGTGATATTTTTCAGGAAGTAGGTAAGATATGGTTTTTTAGTCCTCTAAAACCAGGGGTAAAACTGCCACTGAGATAATTTAACTGCACAGCCATTAATTAATTTCAAGAATTTATCTGTTCATTTGAAAGTATAAAATCTAACCTATATGCATAACTAACATTGATTTTCTTATTTAAATCTCACTGTTCTTATTTAAATCTCACTGACCCTTTTTATTAACTTGAAAACATATATGACCATGAATATTTCACAGATGATTCATGACTACTTTGTGTTTTTACCCTTCCTCCCCAAAATCCTCATGGCAGTCAGAAGTTTATGTCAGCCCTCAAATATATTTGTTCTGCTCCTATTGGCATTTTGTGCTTTTGGGCCTGCAATTCTAAACCTACTTTTCCAATTTACCTCTTTTTTGTGAAAATCTTCCTGTCTATAGGCCTATGCAGTAACTAAGTTCTGTATCCTGCCATGAACGAGCTTAAATGATATGTCAGACTGGGGCTGGCCCTGTGTGAAATGGATTCCAGCCTCCTTTACCTGCCTGCTTATTGTGCAAGATGATCTGCTTTACTTTTTCACATTTAGTAACATTGTAAGCTTCTTAATTTAAACACTACTAAAGATGACACTCTCTGTCAACACAAATGCCAATTAATTTTGCAATAGAAAAATAACTTTAAAGAAGAAGTATGAAAGTAGCGGACTGAGGATTTATTATTCAGCTCTGTGACATCCCATGGCCGTCATCCTAAGAAGTTATCAGAGTTGCTGAAATATCAATTTGGCACATGGTTTCACATGGTTGCCTGCATTCCTACTTAGGGCCTATTACTTAATTCTTCTGTCATTAGGAAATTAAATCAATGATTCTAGCCAGAACTGGAGATAGCCTGATATTTATATTTAAATTGGCTATTAATTGTTGCATCAGAGAGCTATTATGAAGCCTGAAGGACCTGAAATGGGTAATGAAAAATGTGGTCATATTTCATATAGAAGACTGGAAGGGAGGAGCAAAAATAAAAATGTATCAGAGAACAACTTTTCATCATGCAATTGTATTGAATTTCCTAAGGCAAAAACAAGCAAATAAAACAAACCAAAACAAAAACTTGTACATGCTTAATTAACTGTAAAGAAAGGCCTATAGATTTTTCTCATTCCTGTTTTTGCTGGCAGAATCTCTACTTGGAAAACAGTGTCTGATGTCTAAAATGTTAAACAGCTATTATCTGTATTTCTCTCAGCTGGGGTACCATTAAGAATGAAAACACATTTGTTTGGTCACCTAACTGCCTGCTCCATATAGGTAATTAGCCAGAAGATAAAAGAAAAAAGTTACAAAGAAATGTGATCAGATATTTAAACACACATAATTTTATGGCTAGATCAGGATCATTTTCAAAACAATTTCAAACAAAATAAGTAAAGAAACTATTAAAAAGTCTTGATGCCATACCTGGCTATGTTATGAGAGAGAAGAAGGAGGAGATACAAGCAATCTATAAAATTCCCCAAACTGGAGATCTCCTAATGTTTAAGAACTTGTTAATACTGTTTGGCTGCTTGAGGAAGCAGCTTGACAGAATAAGAAGATTCGGGAAATCCCTTTCCTTCAAATGAAGTCTCTTACTGCTGAAAATGTTGGGGGGAGCTCTCAGTATAGAAAAACAACATCAAAGTTTACATAAATCATAGGAAGAACGCCAAGATGAAATTCACCTATACAGACTCCTGCTTACCAGAACTATGCATTGGGCTGCTTTGTCTTTTTTCCACAAAGGAGATTACCTGGATCACTGCAGAGTCTTGTAAGAACTGTATTTTCATTATTTTGCTCAAATACACTAAACTCACAGCTGCTGCTTCCAAAGCCCACAGCCTGAGATACATGACTCTTAATGCACTTAACTGTACGGACGACTGTACAGATGACACGACAGAATTCTCGGTTCTGAGTGAAGTAAGGAGGGAGGTCAGCAAAACCACTACCATGGACTTCCGGAGGGCAGACTTTAGCCTGTTCAGGTCAGTAGTTGAGAGAGTCCCTTGGGAGACTGTCCTGAAGGACAAAGGGGTCCAGGAAGGCTGGACAGCCTTCAAGAAGGAAATCTTAAAGGTGCAGGAGCAGGCGGTCCCCATGTGCCGTAAGATGAGCTGGCGGGGAAGGCGACCGGCCTGGCTGAACAGGGAGATTTTGCTGGGACTCAGGGAAAAAAAGAGAGTTTATCACCTCTGGAAGAAGGGGCAGGCAATTCAACGAAGAGTACAAGGATCTTGTTAGGTCAAACAGAAATTGATTAGAAAGGCAAAAGCCCAGCTAGAGCTCAGTCTGGCCACAGTCAAAAAAGGATAACACAAAATGTTTTTAAAAATATATTAGCAACAAAAAGAGAGTCAAGGAGAATCTTCATCCCTTGCTGTTATGGCAGGGAACATTGTCTCCAAGGATGAG
>NW_010562848.1:0-25174 GCF_000687285.1 Phaethon lepturus
GCTGCAGGCTCTGGGGGCGAGGCGGGGGGACTCCGCAGAAGTGCTGGGACCGTTTCAGCGTTAGGAATCGCGGGCTTCAGAAATTAAAGCTGTAGCTGCTCCTTCTCAGCTACAAAGGCTTCGGCTAACGGCTTCGGCAGGGGGAGGGGGGCAAATTGGCAAAAAAACAGGAGCAGGTGGCCAGTTAGTCAAATGAAAGAGGGGCTGCTGGCACCTGCATACAGCAGAGGTACCAGACCGGGGATGAAGAAATCCGGGGGACTGACACGGTTTTAGAGAAGTAGTTTTGGAGAAATGTAAATGCATCCATAAAATCCCTGGCAGATACTCTTCTTTGGTGAAGAAATTAAGATGCCTCTTGTTCTTGCTAAAGCTTTCTCTTGTTTCTGTCACTTAGAAGAGCTGTTGAGATGTTTCTTTTTAAAGTGTGATATTAAGAAATCAGAGTCAAAAGCATGTTGGAGGCTTTTCTGTCTGGCTGCTAAATGGTTGTCTTAGAAAGTATGCAGGTCTATTTTTAGAGAGGAAATTGTTTTATGGATTAAAATTAAAAGAATAACGTAAACAGTTGCACATAACCCTTTACCGCAAGAGATGGTTTTTCCCTTCAGCGCAGGCTAATGCTTTCACAACAGGCTGATGAAAGAAACCCTCACTGCTTTTTTTCCCCTGTACAGGCTACACAGGGTCTCAGGTGAAGTAATAAAATATGGAAGAGCAGCACGAATGTATATAGAGGGGAGAGGGGAGGGGGAGGTAAAGCCAGCAAAATTAGCTTCTGATTGTCGACTATCCCAGCTGGAATGAGATTATGTCACTTGTGAATATTTCATAGTTACCAGCTGAAAGACATCTAGTCAAGCAATTAAAGCCAATCAGTGGAAGATCTGAGTGTTTTCTTCTCAGCCAGCTAAAATAAGCCATGTTATAAGCAGTTGTATTAACATTTTAAGGGGAAAAAAACAAGAAAACCAAAAAACTACTGGTGACGGGACAGAAGCGCGATTACCATTTTGTCAGTGAGTGCATGTTGCTGTGTGGTAATTGTGGAGAATGCGCCCGCTGGGGGAACAGCTCGGGGACTCCTGTGGGAGGTGATATGCCCGGGGAGGGTGGGCAAGCGTCTGCGGTGCCCTGGTCCATGCAGGGGCCATCAGGGAACCCCCCGCTTTCTACTTGACTAAGCGCATTGGAGGATATTTGTCTAGCTTAGAAGGTCTTCTCTTGAATCCCATCTCCAAGGTAAACTCCTGCTGCTGTGAAAGGCAACAGTCCAAAGGAAGCAGCAGAGGCAGAGCTTTGTGTTGCAACTTAGTCCCCCCTTTTTCTTTCCCCCTTTTTCTTTCCCCCTTTTTCTTTCCCCCTTTTTCTTCTGATGGGATGCTAGAGCCATGGGGCAGGTTGATTGCAGTAGAAAGCAGAGACAAAGTTTGTGTTTCCTGAGCACCAGCACATCAGGAGAAATTAAACCTAATGCTCATTTTCTAGAATAGCATTAACTTCTATGAAGAAATGAATTGTTCAGCTGGCCTCTTAATCTAGATGACAGTTTTATTACAATTAAAATATCACCTCTAGGAGGCCCTTTGTTTGCATTTGACAGATTTTATTGTGTTTGTATAGGCTAATGAAGCAGAATGAAATTATGCAGCTTATATTAAATTTAAATGTCTGATTTATTGTATTTAAAACCCAAAATTTATCATGCATGTTCTTTAATGCTACTCAAACTATATTAGTTCACTGCTGGTTTATATTCTACTTCAGTGATTTGCCCAATTGAATAAGGTTTTTGTGAGTACACTAAAATAAGGTGAATTAATGTCCAAATAGTTAAAACAGGAGAGACTGTCTTTAAGCATTTTGGAAGGGTAAAAATGCTGTGATGCTAGGTCTAGCTTGTGCTTCAGGTCAGTGGCTTTAATGTTATGGGTTACTATTGGTGATTTCACCGAAGGGCTTTAATTTGAGCCTTTGCCAGCTGAGATCAACTTTCCACCAGCTCGTTTTTATTGTTGAGCTTTCTCTCTTTTTTACTTCTGTTTATTGATCTAGCAAACTCTGTTATTCCCCATTGAACATGCAGCTCAAATAGTCCCTACTGCATACAGCATTCAACAGAAAGGAGCAGCAAGTACTCAGGTTTCCATGTAAGTACTGAGCTGGTCACCATAAATCTTAATGCAACCTGATTCACGTTAACCTTAATATTTTCTGATGATGGAATTCCTCTCACTTTCCCTTAGATTTCTGTCCCATAGATGCTTACAGTTCATCTCATTACTCTATGTTTTCTTCTTTCATTAAAAGATAATTAGATATGTGGTGAGATTCACTGGATACATATTTTAGAGGCTGACTTTAGGATGAGATATGTTGTGCTGTAATGCCTCTATTCCTTTCCATACAGAGGAAGCCAAAGGTGATTGGTTCAGATGTAGAAGACATCTACAGTGCAGAAATCTGTTTAGTCAGATTAATCCCATGGGTAATATCTGAAATATTGCTAAGGTATGTTCCAATCACAGTAAATACTGGTACTTTTTGTTGTCAATACAAGCATAAATGAAAGGCTTGTGATAAAACCTTTTGTAAACCAACCTCCAAAACAAATAACTGGAATCACTGCTATTAGGGTGTATCAGACAATTTTAGGAAGCTTTAAGTAGACCAAGAAGTGCTATTTTAGAATAGCAGTTTTGCTGAAAACTTGGCTTTCAGTGAGTAAATTAATTTCATACATCCAGTTTGAATCTGATAACCAATTTTGGCCAGAGGAACTATGGAAGGAGAATTTCAGAAGATCATTTTTCTTTTTTAACAGCAGTGCTTTGTGAACTCATGACATCACTGATTTATTTTCCTTTGTGGTATTGCTGTATCTTCAGGTTGGCTTTACACTTTGGCTATTAGCTCATTGGCATATATTGTTTCATACGTAATGCTATGGGGAAAGAAAGACATTGGAGCTGATTTTCTGCTCAGTTATTAAAATGTTATGACCAAATGAACAACTTAAAAGATTTCTGTGATTAAAGATATTGTGTTACAATACAGATATTTGTGGGTATTCGTCAGTTGTACATAGGAGTCAGATTGAGTTTCTAGGACTTTGTGCAGGGTCATGAGTCTCACTGCCCTCGTCCTTCAGCTCCCAGCAGTCTGTACATAGGGTCTGTAGGGTCTGTAGTGTATGGATGTGTCTTGCCTGTGGATAGCATCCACCAGTTTCATCAGCAGAAGGCTTTGTGTAGTCTCCAGGACTCAAGTGTGATGGTATCAGTTTCTGTTCAGTGTAAGCAAAGATTCAGTAACTTGCATTCTTCTGTGGTGCCTATTTGAACTGTAGGAAAACAGGTCTAAGCAGAGCACAAGGTGGAAACAGGCTCCTGGCAGATCATTCCTGTTTCTTCCTAACTCCTTGTTCAGCCACGGAAAACACGTAGGCTCACAGACTTGTGAACGTATAGCGTACAGGGATTTGGCAACTGCCATGCATCAGAGGTAGGGAATCCTAGCAAACAGGATCTTCTTTAAAATATAAAGACTCTGATTCTGAAATACTTAATTTTTGTACCTAATATGACGAGCAGCTATGTCTGGTCATATAAGTTCAGCAAAGTTTACTCCGCCTGATGCACTCAAGGAAATAACACTTCTCCCCCATTGAATTTCCAGTGAGAAAAGTTAACACACCATGTTAGAACACACAGAACCCAATACTGAAAAATACAGCTGCTTTAATATACCATAGACGTCCTCCCTAAAATCAAGGAGTTGGATTATGGCCCATCCTGCAGCAAAGGGCCTAGACCAAAGTCCCATATGTTGACCCTTTCAAAGTTTCTAGCCTGAGGATGGATTTGTGTCTAAGACAGGTCCAGGGTCCTGCCCACAGATCGCATGAAGAGCCCAGAAGCCCTGGCAATCCTGGAAAGCTCATTAGGGAAGAATATGAGTTGCCACAAGAGCCTTTCTTATATTTAAAAAAAAAAAAAAAAAAAAAGACTACTAACATGCCTTTGAGTAGGGGAACAATATACTTCCTCCCTGGAGGAGCGTCACCTTTTCTTTGCTGTCTGACTTGTCTGGCTTCTGTCCTTTTCGCTCTGTGTACATCACAGTGATGCAACGAGCCTGTATGCTAATGATGTGCTTGCCCATTTGGCATTGTTAAACAATGCCTAGGTAAACTGTTGTATTTTGCAGCAAATAATTCGTTATAAAATAGATATCAGTTTGCAATGTACGTGACAAATTTGTGACAAAAAAAGGAAAAGGTTCTTTCTCTGAGCTTGTGTAAAAAACATCTATCAAGAAAGGGTCTTGTATCTGTATGTGGATCAGCTATAAGTTGGACATGGTATCCTTGAAAGTGATGAAGCTGTTCAGAGTTAGAGACACAAAGAAGTCTGTAGGGACACTTGATGCTGTTGACACTACATTGCCAACCTTATCTGGGATAGGATTTTGTTGGTTTCTTTGTGATAATTGCACAACTTCCTAGTTTCTTAGGATAGCAAAATTAAAAATGTAAATATGTGAACATCTGCTGCTTTCCCCCTCATTTTTGTGATGTGATGAGTGACTCATTGCTTTTTCCTCTGGAAAGTTTTGCATGGAGGTAGGACAAGACAGCCTCATGGAAGGCCTGAGGACTACAGAGGACTGTCTTTGCTCCAAACTGACTTGACAAAGCCCTAAAGGTTTTAAATTTTTATTGACAGCTCATGCTGTTAGGGATTCCATACTTTCATTTTAATGTTGTTATTTTCATTTTTCATTAAGTCATTTGAAATAGGAAAGGAAGATATTCCATTCTGCAGTTTACGGGCAGAAATCTGTATGTTAGTGTATTTAATCAGGCCTGTTACAACCGAGACCGTGCAGTCTATGCTGTATATGCTAAGGTTACATGGAGCAGAAGTGAATATGCCAAAAAAGCAGTCAGACTCTACAGTTGCCAGAAAAGGTGTTAATATTTTTCTCCATTCTAGTAGAAGCTCACTGGGATATGCAAAACTCATTCGTTAAGCACCACTGCAGAGTGACAGATGCTGACATATATAATTTGACAGCTGCAAATACCAGGTACTAGAAAGTGTCATTTCCCATAAGTATAAAATAATGGGTCATTATTCCCTGACAGATTAAAAACCAAGTGCTATGAATAAATGAATCGGTAATCCTGCGTACTTTAAAAGAAAAATAGAACATTCTTCTTCTTCCAGAACTAAAGGTGATTTCCTTTGTTCTCCTCTCACCTGTGTGCATCGCCATCGACTGCCAACCCACTGACGAGGTGGAGCAGCGGAGGGAGTCGCTCGCACCATCTACTTAAGGTTTTCACGACCTTTACGTTTCCAGACGAGGGATGCTGGCTCCCTGGGTAGCCAGTGCAGAACCGGCACGTGCACCCAGCACGTAGTTCAGAGGAGAGGCTTATGGTCTTCTTGCTTGGAAGAGGGTCCCAGGGGCGCAGGCACCCAAGCTAGGTGCTTGACGTGAAGGGTGCAAATACTTGCTTCTCGAGGGTTACCCGTGCCTCTTTGCGCAGATCGATAGGACTCACGCTGTTACGTGGCCCCATGGCAGGGCCTCAGCGGTGACTGCTTCTTGCCTTTAATTCTGAGCCCACGCTTCTACTGCTGGGGCACCGGCCACAGCTGCCTTCCTCAGGCACGCAGCTAACAGCGAGGGACCCCTGAGATTGCAGAGGGAGCACCATTAGAGATGATTGTCTTGCCCAGGGCAGGGGGAAAGCGACGCAGAGGAGGGGAGCGGGGACGGCTCACGCTCAGCAGAGCTCTGGTGGGGCTGCGCCTGCTGGGCTCGCCGGGGAGGCCGTGTCTCGCTGGAGGCTGGAGTGATGCTCCGCCTAATGCGGCCTGAGTCCGAAAACAAGCCACCGGGCACCATTCCTAATATGAACACACTTAATGCGTTTAACAGGGATCTAGCCGATACCAAATAGGTTTCCAGTGCCTGTTTTGTACTTACCAGGCTTGCGCCTACAAGTATAGCTCTCCTTGTACCCTGCGATTAGCCGTTAAAACATGGCTATAACATACCTTCTTTCCTCCCTCCCATCTGATTACCAAAGCCGTTCCCACAATAACGTTATATTGCACTAGATGTTGCTGAAACCAAAGGCTGTTATCCATCTGGGGCGATGGGTATTCCCCAGTCATGAAAACTGCATCGTTATTGTGGAAAGGAGCGTGGCAGAAGCTATGGCAGCGCCTTTGAGTCATTGGAGAAGTCACCTGAAGAGAGGGTATCTCCTGACATCTAGTTAGGCAGGCTCTGACAATCCTTCCCAGCAGCTCTGCGAGAGCCCAAGCAACTCTTTGCTGCTTGAGGAAAGTGCTCTTTTGGTGTCTTTTGGGGCAATGTTTTCTTTTGTGCATTAGCTACTTTCAAAAAGAAGCATTATTTATTCAGTTATTTCAGCTTCTTTAAATCTACGTGCCTCAGATGTAACACAAGATAGGGCCATTACAACTGACTAGTTTGAGCTCTTGTATAATGGAGGCTCCACAGAATTTCACTCTAATCCCTGTATTAGGGACTTGCTCTTCTTTTCATGTAAGCACAATCGCTCACATAAAAGACGAATAAAATAGTGCCTTCACCCATTACTTACTGAACCCGTGTTGGTAAGGTTTTTAATGACGAATTTTTTTTGATTAATTTTAAAATATAACTTCCATTATACTGCCAGAGCACTATAGAGATTTAGACCCTTTGGCAAATACCTGCCGTGTTTAAGATCTGTTCTTTGTGGGTTTTTTTAGTAAATGATGTTTGCTACTGTCTTTGTGTGTAGCAGGTTAATTAGAAGCATGATAAAACCAACTAGAAAAACAACACTGAAGTTCATGCGTGGATTTCCTATAATCTTTGGGGTTCAAGATCTTTTTTCATGCGTTGCCTACATTTAGCACAGTAGCTTTCTGTTCTGTGACTGGGCTTGTAGGAACTATAATCATATAATAATTAGATGGAATCAATCAATTATCAATCAAATAATAATTAGATGGAAGTTAAAAACAGCATGACTGTACTGAACAAATATGCATAATCACAAGTGTGTCTGTATCAGTGGGAGTGAAAGTGAATATATTTCAGACGTTCAGATTTTAATACCTCATTACTCAGAGATCATAAATATTCATTTAAAGGGTGGATTAAAAGGAACTATTCCTCTTTCCCCAATCCACTCATATCTTCTCCCCTACTCAACAACTGATGGCGTTTCTGAGATCTGCAGAATTTGCTGAGGTTTTCCCATGTTTCATTCCTAGAAGATTTTATCTTCAGGCTGCCAATCATCAGGCTGAACTGGTTAAAAGGAACATTTTTGGGTGCCTCGCACCATCCTTTGTGAACTCGGCCTCATGTTATCCATGGAATAAGATGCTGGTCTTCCAACACTAGTTCTCTTTAAAGATAGATACTTGGCAGTGGGATATATTCTTGGATTCAAGAGCATACTTTTGAAGTGTTTGAAGACAAGAAGCATTGGAACAAGTGTGCAGATAGGAGATTACAGACAAAGCTGTGTAGCCAGCATTGCGGAGCTGCAATGAATGCTTTCCCCAGTCTCTCAAGCTCCACATTAATCAAGTCAAATATTAAAGAGCAGTTAAATATTTTTACCAATTATTACTTTGGGCAAGGCCCAAACTTCTATATATTTATATCATATGTGGGATACATGTATTTGCAGTAACATTGGTTAACTTTCAGGGAATATAGGGTAGGGTTTTTTTAATTCCGGTGTCATAAACAGTAGATTTAATGCAGTTTTACTCCTTCAAGGGCCAAAATTTAAAAGGGGAAGGAAAAAATCAAAACAAAAAGTAAGATTAAAAGATTTTCCTGGAGGACCTGGGGTGCATACCTACATGTTATCATTTTCTTCTTTTAGTTCTAGGTGTTAGTAACTGAAATTTCCCTTTGGTACAGCAGATGGCTACAGTAACAGTATGTCTGTCTCCTTACTATGTGTTGGCAGTCTAGTTTGCCTTTGTGTGTATAAAGTAGAAAGGCGTTTTAAAGGCAGTAGCTCAGGATGTGCGATGCATGGAGCGCTAGTAAAGTGGTTGAGACGCTGCTGGCAGCAGAAGTCTACAAAGAAACCATCATATCAGAATGAAAACAGCTGTCTGCCAGCACCATAAGCTTTAGGAAATGTTGTGGGTGATTAGTTGCTGCTCCTAATGTGTGAAAGTTGGCCTGTCTGCATACAGGCAAAATAAACTCCCTTTTGCTTTGCCACTCACACATAGAAATCACAGGACACTGTGGGATTGATTATAAGCCATAAAAGCCAGGAAGTTCAGTTTTAGAGTGAAAATCATGGCAATGACTGTCTCTTTCTATTTGGATATCATTGCATGAAAAGCTAAGGTGAAATGAAAAGGAACAGGAAACAAACCTCAAATGGAGAATGGGACAAAATTCTAATGGGAAAAGCAACTCGGTCAGGAAGAAACACTCAAGCATATAATATAAGGCACCTGGCCTCTCTGAAACTTTTGGGGTTTTTAAGTAAACCTTAGTTGTCCTGGAACAATTGCACAAGAACGGTCCAGCAAACACACATTCTGCTGAGCGCCACATTGTCTTTTTCCCCAAAGAAAGACATCCTTCCCATTTCTACTATCCCCCTAGCTGGAATGTTCTGAATAAACTCTACTTCAATGAAAGCAAAAAAGAATCCAGATTGATTGCAAAGAAGAGAATATAATTTTTTGTTTTGTTTTGTTAGGGAACTATTCAGTTACATTGGTATGGGATAAACGGTTTTGCAGGTCATTTCAAAACTGAATCAGCTGTGACTGTAAATCTGGGAATTTAACATGGATTAAAATTATCCGTGCTGCAAGGCACTTTGCTTGCTGTCTGTGAGGGATTTCTCTTGCTGAATTGATTATGAAATAGATGTGAAAACCAAGGGCAGAAGGTGGGTCTACTTAATTTTTTTTCTTTTATGTACCTCTGAGTCTTCTGCTTTAAGCAATCATAACAAAGATAAATATTTATATAGCACCTGCCAGTCTATGGCTTAAAAGAACTTAACACAATTTTCTATTCCTGTGCAATAGTATATATTAAAAATACAGTTATAGGGTGAAAGGTAATTTGTAGCTGATAGCAATGCTGGAAAACAGAAAGTAAACTGGGTTTAAAGCAAAGTAAACTGGAACTATTCAAACTAGGAATTGACTAGAAGAGCAAAGCTAATATTTCTACATCTGCAAAATTTGTCAGCAGAAATTTCAAAGCCTGATTTTTCTTACCTTTCATAAACAGGCTGTAAATCTTAGGCTCCACAAAGTAAATGGATGGTTTAGTACTTACTCTAACAAAGGACAAGATTTTATTCCCCCAATTTAGTAAGATAGAGCTTTGGAAGAAATGGTAAGATCTGAATCTAAGTACCCACAGGGGGTTAAGAGGGGCTGTAGAAATGACTAATGTTTTTGCCTAAGCAATAAAACTAAATTCTTGGGTGAGGGGAGACCGCAATATTTTTGAATGCTTTTTCTTCACAAAAATGTCACAAAAAGATTTTCTTTCGTTCAGCATGATCCACTTTATTGTATTTGCCAGAAAAGTAAAGGAAATGAAGATTTTTACTCTCGGAAATGCCATTTTTGCTTTTTAATGCTAGTCAGCAGCCCAGTGATTTAGGAAGCATCCTCAGGAGAACAGCAGGACTAGCAGATGATGTCAGAGGGAACTTGAATTTCTTCAGTTCTTACTGGTCAACATTGACTAACTAATTAATGATTTGTTAGAGAAAGATATGGAACAGCAGAACCACAGGCCTTAGGTAAAAGTCCTGGAGGTTGTTCCAGAAAGTCACTCTCATATTGTGAAATGCTTATTTAGTATTTGTGGAAACTAGGACATCTCCAAGAGGAAGGCATGAAAGAGCCCTGCCTCTAAATGCCCTGTCTCGCGGGACAGTTTTATTCCATAAACATAAGCAAACTGTGAACTTTTGCATGTGTAACTTTAATTATAGCAGAATTTAAATTTTTTTTTTTTCTTTTAAGCCACTTAAGAGATTTTTCTGCTTACTGGGGAGACTATTTTAAGAATCAATTTAAACATCCAAAATTATTGTGAATATATAGTACAAATATGCTAAATTTAACCTTTGAAGTAGTTCTTAGCTCTTTCGCTTCCAAAATCAAATCTACTGAATAAAAATTGCTCATGATTAAAGAGGCATATTCTGTATTTCACTCTTGGCAAAGAGAAACCTCAGTTCAGGGCTGTAAAGGTACCTGTTTTGGTCCCTAACAACTTCAAATGAGGTTTCACAAAATCTCCATCACTTCTCTCAGGTCCCTCAGAGTTAGTAGGTATCAATGTACTCACTACCAGCTGCACTGATCCAAACAAGCTGGTACAGGATGATATGTCCTACGCCAAGACACTAGCCCTGGTCCTGGGGTATTCTAGCTCTGTAGGTACAACACTTACCCTCTGCCAATCTTTTCTCCACCCTTCCTGGGAGGGATGCTGCAAGCTATCAGTGTGCAGGCTAGCTAGCCCAAGCAAGAAGTTGTGTTGTCTCCTGATCTGGATCCATATCTTTCAGAGCCAGCTAGAGATCTCTAAATGTGTGCTGTGCTTTGCCATGACCTGTTAAGCTTTTGGAGCCTCCAACATGTGGGAGAACTTGGTCTTAGCCAAGCCAGCCTCCTGGCACCGAACTCCCACCTTCTGGGGCTCACAAATCTGACCTCTCCCCCAGCCTGGGCTGGTGCCATGGCATTGCTGAAAGTCACAACCTACTTACTTTCACCTACATGACCCAAGGAAGAAGCGATGCACCAGAAGAGCAGCACCTGGCTGCTGGCTCCTCACTCAGCCTGGAGCTATCAGCAGCCACAGCATCATCTCTCAAGGGACCGCCCTGACCTTCGGGCTAGGAAAGAGCAGGGACTAAAGCACTCTGCTTCTCCTGCTGAAGCTGGGCCACAGGAAAGCATGATTTAGGCAGTATGCAAAGCGCAACGTGACTCTACTATAGCCTAATTGTTGTGGCACTTAGTTCAGAGGTAGGAGAATTCGATTCTGACCTTGTTCCCAAGCCTGGTAGCACATTGCGCATCTAGGGCAAGTAAGTAAAATACATAAGCAGAGTTGAGAGAAGGATTGGGAATGCAGGACTTCTTTCTGCTACTAGCTGCACTAATCTCTCTCTTCTCCTTCCTGCCTTTCCCACATGAATTTTGCTTGGGGGAGTGGTGGGATGGGGGGGTGTCAGCCTCCTGAAAAGAAGTGTGGGGGATAGAAAGCCCTGAGCCCTCATTTTCTGCTTCCTGTTCAATGCTCTAAGCGCACGTAAGATGCGGGCTGCAGCACCAGAAGCATTTCCGCAATGTCTCAGACATTTTTCACAATGAAAGAATGAAAAAGTAATCCGTGCTCTGAGACTTTGCTCAGGCATGTTGTCTGGAGGGACAGGAGACTCCTGTGATCTCCAATACAGGGAATAGGTGAGATTTCAAGGTCGTCTCTGGTATTTTTCAGTAGCTACTATCAGCTTTTGCCTGCTCTGTGTGCTGGTTACAGTGAAATCCAGTCCTTAGCACTCAATTCTCATTATACTTTTAAAAGGGTATTTAAGCACCTAACTTGGGGGTCTAAATTGCACAGAAGCCTAAAGGTTACACATGATGACGCTGCCCACCGAGGATCCTATGCTGTTTTCTAGACCCGACCAAATGTTTTACAGGGAAGGCCTTTTACTCAATTTTTTCATACTGTTTACCTATGTTTTAGACTTACCATTGCAAAATAAGAGATTTCCGTGCTCTGAGGGCCTCTGTGTACTCCCTACACAGACTTTGTTATACCGGGGGAAATCCTTATGCACATAGGAACGATGGTAAGGAAGGTGGAGAAGAAAAATATCAGGACAGAAGAACAAAACTGTATTTCTTCTAGCTCCATTAGCTTGGCTGTATTTTCTTCCTGACAGCAACTTTGAAACAGCAAAGGAATTCCTTCTTCCAACTCTTCCTGTGACCTAAATGCATAATTGATGAAAATGTATTGGTTACATGAAAGCCTCACAGAAACCACCAGGAAAGCATTGCAGATTATTTTTTCCTCCTTTTGCCACTATGTTTTTACAGATGTGACACATGGTTTAAGAAGCCAAAGCAGACAGTCCTGCTTTAGCCCTGCCAAATAGTCCAAACAAAGAAAAAGGTTTCTTTCTTTCCTCTCCCTTTTCCCTCCAGAGTACCAAGCAAAAAAAAAAACAAACTTGATATATCAGTATATCAAGAGGAAAAAAAAAAAAAAGCTTTTAATTGGCATATCTAAGAAAAACTACACATTTAGATCAAATAATGAAACAGCTTGTCCTACAGGAACCAGGAGTCAGCAGACAGCAAGGACATCCCGATGGCCCTTGTCGGCCTGTGCGTGGCCCGCGGCACCGGCGCCGCTGCCATGCCGAGGAGTCGAATGCCACCTAGCGGGCCTCCGCCCCCTGAACCCGCTGGAGCCATTAATTAAACCCCTGCTCATTACCCTGACCCCGATTAATCAATACTGAGGTTGAAGCTAGCACCAGCAGATGAGCAAGCACGGCGGGTGACGGGTGCGGCAGCGGCCGCAGCGGGCGAGGGGAGCGTTTGCCCCAGCGTGTTACAGGGCTGCCGGAAATGTCGGCTGCTGGGTCGGAGGCCCCATAGAGCACGCGGCCGCCACTGCTAGTGCTCCCCCTGCACACAAGGACCTTGGCCTCTCTCGAGTGTCCTCTGGTACTTGAATACCCTTTTAACAGATAAAACCTTCTCTTTGAAGCTCGTAGAAAACCTAAATGCAAAGAAAATCGTGGGGAACTTTTGGCGCTGCAGGGGAGATATGAGGGTAGACGGTGGCTGGCTGCTGTGAGAAACTGCCAGCCCGTCGCGCTCGGCGCGGGTGGAGCTGCGGTAGATGTAACGGTGGATTTGGTTTTCCGTTGATCTAGGAAAGGCCAGCTGTGTGCATCTGTAAGAAAATAAGATAACTGCGATTCCTGGTACGTCTGTGTAGCACGATGCAGTTACTCACTGTGTACTCCTCCCCTGACGGGCTGTGAGCTTAGCAGGAAGGAGCTGCGGGAAGGAAATGGCCAGCCAGGCCTTCTGAGGACCAGCTAAAAGGTCAGTCCCGACAGGGAGGGTCCTTGGCCAAGTATCTCAGTTCTCCACCTTTTCCTCTGTGCGTTTCTGTTTCCAGAGCCCTGCATCGCCAGGACAATGGAGATGGGAGGAGGTGGCGGCAGCGGCGGTGGCCTCCGGCTGTGCTGGGGAGGAGGCGTCCGCGCTGCCGCTGTGACTTCTGTGGCATGTCGCTCTAGGTAAAGAACGCCTGGCATTTCTGGGCATGGGGCTTGCCGTGCCGGTGGCTTGAGGGAAGGGAGTGGTGCAGGTCAGGCTTTGTGCCGGGAACCAGGTGAATGAATACATAAAATACATTGCTGAGGGAGCATACAGGATGAAGGCACTACTGTGGCAGAGGCAGGGGTAGAAAGGGTCAACTGCTTGTTTCTGGTCCTTACCTTGTGTCAATAGCAAGTTGCAATTCTCCATTTAAGAGTAAACTCCAGAAGGGAGTGGGAAGAGAAGGCTCACCCTTTTGCAGAGCCACATTGTGTGATGCACAGAAGGGCAGGTCCCATACTTCTCTGTGAGGGGCTGGCCACCAGACAACTGCACGTGCTCCAGCATTACCCTTCACCATAGCAAAGCATTTTAGTCATGCCCTTCACTCCCTCCATGTCTATCAATCAATCAATCAATCATCACAGCTGTTACAGGTTTTTACACTGGAGAGGATGGTCAGTGTTAACAGGCTGATGTGAAGAGCTCACGCATCCTATGCGATGTGTGGTGTAACTCTGGGCACCTACGATAGAAACTGCAGAAGCTGGTCTTCTTGGTGGGGTGCTGCCTGATGATAGAAACATGGAGGATGGATGTGCATTAAGCCTTGCCTCTGCACAGGTCTTATTCTGGGATGATGTCCAGCTGAATCTCAAATCTGTTTGGGTCTGACACATACACTAACCACTTCTCACAGTTCCCTTGTTTCCCCACACAAACAGACTTGCCTCTGTAACATAAATGCCTCAATGGTTTCAGCATCCTTTTGGGAGGCAGGAGCCTTGGGTTCAGTTCTTGCTTCTCCATCCAGTGAGCAAATATAACCACTGCCAAAAAGGTTGTTGTATTCCCTGGTCCAATGGATATTTTCATGGAGAATGAAACAACTTCAGTAAGAGAGGCAAAATACTTCATATCCTCCTGACAGGGCCATTCTCCTGAGAAAAAGGAATCTTGGCAAGGGAATAGTTCCCTCTCTTCCCCCATATTGTTGAGGCTTGAACACCAAGAAGCCTGCAGTATAACATGGAGGCAGAAGAAGAGCAAATGAGAGAGCATCTGGTACTATTGTCCATATGTACCAGGCCATCAGGTGAGCAAGCTGGTTTCTGGTCCTGGTCCCTCAACCGCTTATCTTCTCTTTTACAGTTCACCAGCACTGAATGCTTATTCAGTGGAAATAATGCTGGGAACTAGATTATTGCTTAGTTAATGACTTTCCTAGCAAATTTGCATTCTGCACAGTAGTCCCACTTCAACAGAAAGAGCAAATATGTTGATTTGCTTGGGGTTTGGGGGTTTTGGGGTTATTAGAGAAAAGCTGCAGTAGGGAAGCAGAGTGGGCTGGGACTGGAGGCTGAATGAGGAGAAAGGCAGAAGTGTTCAGAGCAGAGCAGAGAAGTGAGAAAAGGAGGAGGGAGTTGGGGGAGTTTGTTACATGCCCTACCTGGTTATTCTTACCCAGAGGGACAACTGGTACGCTTCGAACAGTGCCTGTGTATCTGGAAGGAGACAGTCTGGCACAGCGAGATTCGCTGAACAGGAGTTGCTGTAGCTGTTGAAAGTGCAGGATTTCTATTGCCCAAACCCAGCTTGGCAGAGAGAAAGGGAATGGTTTTGTGTATGTATGTTCCTCAAGACTTGGAAAGGAGAGGTGAAGCAGAGGTTATGATTTATTCCTTGTGCTCCTGTGACTAGTGCTTGGTGGTAGTGTTCTTTAACAGTTGAGATGTGGCCAAAACATAATTCAGATTCAATGTTTATTATCTGTGATGTGGAAACCTTCAGCCAGATTGTGTTTATACTTTTGTTCTACCTTTAATGACAGTACCACTTGAATTAAATAAATAAATAGACAGTATGACGAAACAGGTGCTTAAAAGTAGGATGAAGATTAAAAATCATTAATTACTACAATAATCCAGATGTTGATTGACCTCAAGCAGTGATCGCATAGATGAAGATTAAATATTCTGGTCAATGACAAATAGGTGTTAGGTGTTTTGTTCTTTGGCTTTGTTTCTTGGGGTTTTTTTCAACCATGTGACCATTTGAATATTCAGTGCCAGTGAAATACTGAAATTAATCTGAAACTGTGAACCAACTGTTTAGCAGTCTGGAAAACAGGATATTCAAAAGCAAGGAATTTTACAGGGCAACCTCAGGTTTTGTTTTATCCATTCTGTTCTTGTAAGTACTTCCCTGAAGCCAAGAATTGTGTTCAGGCTATAGCAATGCCTAAAAATGTGACGTAGTCCACCTCCCCAGTATGGTGATTATGAGAGTATATGAAGGAGCCTAAGTTCCCTACAAAAATGAAGCTACAGAGTCTGCATCTCAACATCACTCAGACTAGCCAGCTGAGACATCTCTAAGGAGAAGTCTACAAATGCTTGTAGGGCAAGTGCTCCTTCTGACTTGCCAGAAAGCCAGTCAGAGCAGCAGTTAGCAAAGAGAGAGCTGTGCTGGCCTAAGTAAGTGAGCTGCGCTCACACAGGAGGTCAGGTGCCGCTCAACACCTAGAAGAGCCTGTACCATGGGGATTAGGATATTTACCTAAAGTTATAACTGGATCCCAGATCTACCTTATCCCAAGAATCTCTGACCATGAGGCTACTGTGAAAAAGGTAAGGGCTGGTGGTGGCACCTCTTGTGCTTTCTTTTTCCTGGAACTTAGTGCTGACTGGGGCCATTCTACACTTTGGTACAGTGTGTCCTCCACCTCATCTCCAAATTGCAGCAGAGCTTAGGTGTCTTTTATCCCAGACTTGGGGACTTCAAGGGTCTGGTTGCCCCCTCTAATTCATTCAGAGCTTTTGGTGCCCTACGGTTATCTAACCTGAGAGTTAGGTGAGTAAAATTTGTCTCTAGGCAAAATGCAACCTTGGTAATGATCTAAACATAAATATATTTTATAAATCATAAGGCTTAGTAACATGGAAATAGCTTTCCATGTTACCTGGCGGCAAACTTTAGAAGTAGAGAACTACAGTTCATCTCACTTTTTAAGTTTTTGGAATCTTTTGGTCCTTTCCCATGGCACAATTATTGCAGCCACTCATTTCTGCTGCATTTATCAAAGGAGAAACACCGAGATAGCATTTGATCACCAGCCCTGTGGCACTCCGCATCAACTTGTGTGCAGCACAGTTCTCAGTAGCGACTGTTGCAAGAAAGAGCTTACTTCAAAGGGAGGAAAAGTTGTCTTGTAGAATACATTAGTAATGAAAAACGATAACATGGGATGTACCTGATTGATAGAAACAGATATGATTTTAGCTTTATTTTAGGTATTACTCCTTCCTAGTGATGAAACTAGCCAGTGAACACTTCACAGGGGATGGTCCTTCTGAGAGTTAGGTGCCTCTGTGGATGTAACATTGAGACAATGAAGCAGCTTCCCACAGCTAAAATAATTGACTGTCTAGTTTCCTAAGCAATCTGTGCATTTTTTCTGTGCCCTTTGCTAAATCTTTGTGGATTAAGAAAGGCTGGTTAATCTGCAGGTTATGTGCTCTATAATGAAGGCTGGCCCACGCAGACATTGCTCCAAACGCTGTGCAAGCCAGGAACGGACCACGGGGGCTTTGCAAATCCCTACAAAGAGTCATGCACTGATTGTTCAGGCTGCAGAATCATTTCTCAAATGAAACACAGCTGAAGAAGTGCCAAATACCGGCTCTCTCCAATCTGGCTGTTACATATGGTAGTGTCTTCTTAACCAGTTAACAGCTGTGGTTGGGGAAAGCACTGTATCTGTAGGAGCACTCAGATTGTTTTGACCCTGACTATACAAGATAATTCTGAGGATAGCAAGGGTTGAAATCATTAACTGTGCTCAAACTGTGCTTATAATGTGCTCAAACTGAGCATATTAATTATGCTTAGAATGCAAGAAAGATTAAAGGAGGGACGCAGAGTTGACCAAATGCTGCAGCTACAGGTCAGCAATTCCTGTCTAATATTGCCTCGTAACTGCTTCAGGATGCAGTTCTCACAGTCGTGTCTCAGCTCCTGGTTGCCTTCACTGTGAAGTCACTAGCTGCTGGTTGAAGCAGTGAACACGTATAGATTGATCTGTGCAAAAGCAGCAGCTATTTTTCTGAGAAGTCCACCTTTTTGGTATTGCGTCAAGATAGCAACACAAAAGCCAATCAATCAAAAAATTCAGTGCAGCAACACTGTGTTTGCCATGTCCTCCAGAAGGCAGCAATACAAAATCCTGCATGCAGTGAGAGGAGCCCATCCACCAGAGGTGCACCTTTCTTGTCTGGGATATAGTGTCTGTAAGACTGTGCTTGGTGGACATCCGGGCCACCACAATGGAGAGGAGCTGGAAGAAAGACCACGTTTAGAGGAGCAGGACAGCATATGGGAATAATGTTGCTGGTAGGAAATATATGGGGAGGAAGGGCCTCCGAAAAGAGCAAAAAGGCATATGGATGACAACAGGCTATTAGATTTAGATGAAATGGGCACCTAGGCCAGGATGCAGGGTGCACAGCTGTAACAGTGTGGCACGCAATTCCTCTCAACATTTTCTCTTCCATTTTCCAGGTATGCCATCACAAGTGATGACAAGCAGGTCTAAGGCTCTGTCCGTCGTGACCAACTACAAACTAGCGGAACTATTACTACTTATTTAAGTTGCTGTAGTCCTGATCCCTCCTGGCTTTTTGGTGTGTGCATTGAGTTGTGTTAGGATCACAGTAATCCATGGAAGAAACTTGGAGGCTCTGGGACTCCAGCACCAGCTTCTGAAATGAGTAATTTAACTTAAACTAGGATATTGCTGATATACCAGTTTTATCAAACTTGTTCTCTGGAGCACGTCTTGAAATCTGTAATGCTGCTTTTGGATAAACCATTGATTAATGTCTCATTTGCATAAAACCATAGTGCCTTTCTACTTGCTTGGTTAGTATGTTAATCAGGACTATATTTTTTGCTACTACCTAAAAGTTAGCTTTTAGCAGGGATTTAAGGGATGTTTCATCCAATTAAATGGGCATGACTGAACATAATGGATAAATGTTTATTGATCTCTTTTTAGATTTCTTTAAGAAAGGATTTATGGTGCTGAAGTAAAAAACATTTCTCTCTGAAATAAAACAGCCAACAGTAAAGGCTGATTCTTTGAAGTCTACTACTTCACTAAGTGAACTTTACTAACTCCTACTTGAGTTATCTCTATAGGTGGGAAAAGGAAACATTGAAATCATAGAGAGACATTAAGTGAAATACTTCTCCAATTAATAAGATGTTCAAGAAATGTTTCCAGTACTGTAAGTCAGTTTTATTTAAAAAATAGAGTCCAAACATTTTTTTTATAAGGTGCAACATATATACTGTTTTCTACAGTTAAAAAAAAAACCAACCAAACCCAAAGCAAAACAGTATTCATAATTATAGTGTCATTCCAACACGGAATCAGTGGGTCTCCTGTAATTCTTAAACATTCTTTTTCTGCTTCATCAAAGCATAAGAATTAATAATCAGTAACACTGTGACAGCCAAAGGGTCTGGCTAATGTCATCCATGTTCTGTACTTTAAAAATTAGCTTTCTAGTACAGATTTCTTCAAGTATACATCAGAAGCTGAATGTAACTGGACACAGTTCATGCAAAACAAAGGTACAATAATGAACTTGCATCATCCACAGATTTTTGTTCTCTCTTTAGTTTGACATCTTCGAATTCCTACTGCTTGAACACAAGGATTGAACTGAGGTCGCATAAAGTGAGCAGTATATACTAAAGTACTTATGTAACTCTCAGCTTGATCAGGCTACGTGACTATCTTGAGCTCTAAAAATTCAAACAAATACTTAAGGCTGAGATCTATGCCTCTTGGAGTCTATTCAGTAACTTCTGAGACATAATTGGGAATATAGATGGGAAATAGTGACTGATAATGAGCTTGTTATGTGGAAATACATTAAATCTTTACATCAGAACTGCATTTTTTGAGAAAAGCATGTTATTAATTTCTATTAAGAGTATTCCCCACTCAGCCATTCAAGCTAAAAGAGCAGTGAAGACTGTAGCATGGCGGAAGTTCAACAGAAACACTTACATCCAATTACCATCTCTGGAAGTGTGTGAAGAGCTGAGTTTTCTAATTAGCAAAATCTGTCCAGTTTCAAAACCCTTCTTGTTATTGTAGCATCACCTCAGCCTCAATAATGCCAAGCAGCTGAAGTTAGCTGTGACTATGCCATTCCTGGAGAGCTCCTGCTCTAAGGGAGTTTAATGTATTTTGAACAGATACTGGAACAAGGAGCAGCAGTCTAACCACCCATGTACAGTTACACATCCAAAGATTTTTTTCCTTGACAGCTGAGATATTCCATTCCATCTAAAGTGGGATGTGTTTGATAGAAAAGAGCTGCGTATGCATTTACAGGGGGGTAGTCCCAGGGTCAAACTGCACCTGCAATAAGTGCATAAATCTCAATTCCTTCTGTTGCTGTTTCTTACAAACCACCATGCTGGTTTTATGGATCCTGTTCTTAAGTCCTTAAGGCTCCTCATATGCAGTCTAATAAGACAAGGTTACAAGCTATCACAGGGTTGACTGTTGGTTTTAGTGGATCAGGCCTCTGGGTATTAATGGGAATTAGCCACACAAGTTCATGTTTATGCATTGCCATGGACTGAGTTTAAGCTGATAATCCAAGTCAATACCCAAGTGAGTTTGTATTCACAGGCAGTTTAACCTCAGTTAGGTGACTCCATGTCTTTTGCTCAGGAAATTACAATTTTTTACAGTGTTGATATACCATCCTAGTTCCTATAAGCAAATATTGCCCTCAGTACTATGAATGGTCTTCTGAGTTAGCTCTGTCATGGACTACATTATAATGCAACAGGGACTGAAATTTCGTTCACTGACAGAGAAGGCTTTAGACTTCTCCTTTTCCCTGACGTACATGAAGCCTTGAGTTTGATTTCAAACAGCAGATGACTTCACTTCCCAACTTACTTCTCTTGACTTATGAGCAAAAGAGATATTTAAAAGTGTTCAAGTGGGAAGAGTACACATTCTTATTTCCTATGTCAACATAAAGGAAGATGGAGAAAGTGTTCCTTAAACATGTACGTATTAAGAGCTATAAAAGTGAAAAGTAGAACACAATCCTTCAATTTTGATTTCAGAACAAGAGTTCCCTCTAAAGTATTTATCTTAGTCCAAATCCCTTAGATTCTAGTAGTTTTGGGTAGGAACTGACATTTGTACTAAGCCTCACTTGGGTTTAGTTGTGGGAATGAACTGATTTTATTTTATGATGGCATCTCTGTTCAAATGAAGGAATCCAATGTTTATGAGCTTGGTTGTTGACTTGATTGATTTTTTTATGAGTTTGGCTGATGACAGCTTCACAGAAAAACACAAGAAACAACAATATTATGTTGTATTTCCTGTTTTCAGAAGGAACAGTTGTTCAGTTCTATAGTTTACATAGTTTCAACAATATCCCTTTAATAATGCATTGTACTGCAGATGTTCAGTTAACAAAAAGTATACACTGAAACATTTATGGGCTTTGGCCAGAGCTACATATATTTATGTCAGTCAGTTGCAAACACTATTGTTAAATGGAGTACTTAGCAGGTTAAAATTATCCCTTTACTTCCGTTTCTTTTACTTAAACAATTTGGGCCATACTTTGTGTGAATGCAATGGGACACATGCCAGAAGGAAGCAGGGTCACCAGAGATAAGAGGAGGAATTTGTGATATGTAACTTTGGACATCTAACTGAGGGTGCACCTGGCTAGTTGTGTCAGTTCAGGGACACAGTAATAATGCACATGGCCTACAGGTTGGATCAACAGTCTGGCTTTTGTCTGGAGTAAGCAACAGGCTCTTCTGTCATGAAAAGACTCCCCTCATCTCTGTCCATGAAGACCATCTGGACACAATACACTTGAGCTACCAGTATCTGTATGAATTTGAACAAAAATACCAGAGTTGTTCGATGCCTAAATGAAGGGACCAGACTCTCAGAGGGTCTGAAGGGGTGTCAGGACATCTAAGGATGCAACCTCTCTCCAATAACAGTTATGTGTTACTGAGAGTAGAATTTGGTCTTCAGTTACTGATAACAGTATTGACTAAAGTGCTAGTATATAAATGCAGACAGTATTGACACTGTGCACCTCACATATGACCAGAACAAGGGTTTAGGAAAATTTAGTATTTTTACCTGAGTGGCTTGGACATTCCTACCAGGGACTGTTAAATCTTCTGTTCTTGCTGCAAACAGATCAATAATTAAAGCTTTGCTATTGTTTGTATTCTCAGTCCCCTTGATCTTTATTCAGCCACAGTGCTGTGGGGATGGATTCCACAGTCCTATGACTGGCAGATACATAAGGAGTAGATCTGCAACAGAATAAATGTCTGGGACTCTTAAATTAACTTCAGCAATCTCTTGGCAGGTGCAGACAAATGCTAAAAAAATCACAATGACAAAAAGGAACTAAATGGAGAAACAGGAATCAATGCATAACTTCATCAGTTTTTGAAAAATGATGATGTACACAAGGGGAGACAAGTGAGGGATTCAATCTCTTGTCACTAATATCAATGAGAGCTGGATACCAGTCCCCCTTTAGTGCCTTTGAAAATTCCTCCACAGGCTTCTATGTCCTTTCCTGTTGTAACAGCAAACCACATAATACTAAATATTACAGTACCTGTACGCAAGATTGCATAGAGAAATAATAAATCCTTACAAATAAGTCACATTTCAACATTAATAAAGGGAAGCTGATTGACAGAAATGCTAAACTGTATAAAATTCAAAGGACTAAAGCAGGGAGCAGGGGACACTATGTTTTAAAGTGAGTTGAAGTGTGTTCTCACTCCTTTTATACCAGGTCCTGATTAACTTAAATTTTATAAAAATAAATGAAGATGACAAAATTTTTCATTTTAAAATATGGTGATTTTCTTCCTCATGAAAATGGTATCATTCAGTAGCAAATAAGTAGCCATGATTTCAGTAACAAAACCAACTGATGTTATTCTTACCACTCTCTAGTTTGGAATACAAATCTTTATCTGTGTTAGCAGCTTATACATAGGCAGTGTCTGCTAGTCTCCACATCTGCCTCGAGAGTTACGGTGAATGTTGATGGAACCCACTGGTGCTCCTGGCTCTTTGTCTCTAAGCACCACATCACTTACACCCACCAACACTCCAATTGAGCTGTTGGGAATCTCATTAAGGAAACACAGCTTGATGTCTGCAGCTGCTCAGAGCTTCTAAACTGCCTTCCTCATTAAATAAGTGCCATCCTGCATCCAATCCCTCTGTCAGAGGCATATTGGGCCATTCCTCATACACATTACATTTCTCTTTAAACAAAATTGAAACACCGAACATAGCCTTTGTGTTAATCTAGAAGGGATTCCTTTGGGGTTACTTTCTTCTTCCTCTACCAGTCTAGTTAAACATGATAGATTCAGGGTCCTGGTTTGCCATTTGAGCCATATGTCTTAATACATCCTTTTTAGTTATGATACCCAGCAGCCTCCTAGAGAAAAAGAAAGGAAAGGTCAACAATCATCTCATGTATCATGCATTTTTTCCCCCTGTTCAGCTGCAGGGTCATTTTGTGCACGCTTCCGTATTAAGACTGTCCAACCCATCCATTCCTCAATGATTATCTTTCATAAAAAGCATTCTCACCTCATGTATTTTTACTACTCCGGCCATGGTCATTAAGTTAAATACTTTGGGTTGTTCTCTGGTTTTGTCGGGAACATGACTGAGAGAGGAGCTACAACTACTGACACTTTTGTATAACAAAGTAATGAGTTTCCTTAGGCTCAGTCTGCAGAGGACTAACAGCTCAAAACCAAGACACCAGTGCCCTGAGCTAGGGCATGGGGTTTAGTAATACACCGACTAAGCTAAAGCATGGCCTTTCTGAAACTCTCACTGTATGACAGCATAATTCCTTCAACTTTGAGTGATAATTTCTCATTTATATGATCCTAAATGAATTATATCTGTCAGGAAAGATGAGGTCTATGGAACATATGGCCCCAAGAGTAAAAAATTTCCTAACCCTCAGTATTCAAGGGCTTTTACTTCCAGTCCTTGAAGGCCATGAGGCACTGCATTTTGAAGCTATGTCATTGTTATAATTTTTCCACCTTTCATTTCATGTAAGGGCTAGAAATCAAGATCAAAATTTCCAAATCCAGGCACCTAAAATCAGGACTTAAATCTGTGTCCTGATAAAGGTCCTTATTTTCTTAGTGCTGAGGACATTGAATCTCTAGTAACAGCTGACATGCAATATTTTTGAATAACAAAAAGGGTTTTTGCAAAAGACTAAATTTTAGTCTTGTGCATTTGAAAATGATGGCTCTGGTTTTGCTATCCTGTTGTAAAGTATATTCTTACCATTACATCCCAAAATAGCTCAGATACCACTGGAATTATGGGATGTTATTTCTAGTGCACATGATGCAGCTTTTGACTCTTCTAATTTCATGTTTGCCCACTCTTCTTCAGCTGTTTTTTGTGGACTTTTGGTTTATATGCCTTTCTATTTTCCATTAAAGAAAGCCGAACAGATTACTTTTCTTCCACTGACATCTTTATCACAGTCTTCACAAACATTTAATCAAGCTGGATGTCTAGAAACAGGCACATCCTTTGCAAAACAATACTACTTGTCAGATCTGCCTCTGTTGAAAACAGAGACAGAACTGTTTATTTTATCTTTATCTTTACCTTATCTAAATGACAATACACTAAGGATTCGGGAGAACAGAATGAAACATGACACCCGACAAGGGCCATTTTTGTTCTGAGTCTGGGGGTTTTTTTCTGCCCTGGAGACACCCTGGGCATGCTTCCCTTGTTTTTCCATTCACAAAATAGACAAAATCAAAATATTCACTTGACTGTCTCAGAGGTGCTGATTAATAGGTTACTGTATACACTTGCCTTAAAACAGGAAAAATAGTGGTGGCATTAATGCTGAAGAAAATCTCCTGAGATTCTCTATATGTGCTTGAGTCAGCATCTACTCACCCACTGCGAGTGACAAGACACTGCCGGAGTCCAAGTTTTCGGAAAATATCTACCACGGTCTCCATTGGCGTGTGGTCAGTGACAGTGAAAGGGCTCAGGTTGAGAATACGCCGCAGCTTCAGTGGATGGGGACTGTTGGGTGGCAGTTCTGGGGGGTCTTCAGTGAAGTACACAATGGAATTGCTCACCACCCCATCCTGACGCTGTCTTGCATTCTCTGTACAACAGAAAAATCAAGGTATATGGTGAGTCAGGCTTGATAACAAAACAAAAAAAATTATCCTCCTTTGGAAAGCGACGGTACTAGTTGCTTTTTGTCTTTAAGGTCCTGAGGTCCTAAATTTGGGGTTACGGAGCAAACTTGAATTTCCTTGAGACATTGTTCTCTTGAAGCAAATGTAAGTAATATTTTTACAAACACATATTTTGCTTGGTTGGCATTAATGCTTTTCTGAATAAATATGAGGCTCATGGCATTCACAAACATCACTAATCCAATTTCTGTCAAATTCAAATTATTATGTGTCATTTCCTCCATTGTGAGAATCACAACAGAAACTTCTATTATATGCCCGAAGGAGTGGAGTCAACAGCTGTGTATGGTCCCAGCTGGCTTGGAGCAGTATGTTTGTTCCCAGATTTCCCAGTGGAGTTGGGGAAATCTGGGTATGGTGAATGGATTTATGAACACAAAGCTAGGGAA
>NW_010562848.1:25205-34024 GCF_000687285.1 Phaethon lepturus
TTCACGTCCCAGGGATCCAGGGACAGTGTGGGTGTTGCTCTAGACTGGCACACCTCTTTAGCATGCAGGGTGAATTTTGTGGTTTTGCACGTAAATATTGTTTGCATATCCTTAAATATTGTTTGCATATTTAGATTTTAAAAGGGCAGAAAAAAATTAACATCCTACTTAAAGGTAAGTAGTAAAGGGAGGAACAATATATAGCAGTAAATTAGTTTTGATACATTTTTCTAAAAAGTACTTATTTGACCACTTTCAAAAATTCAAAAGTTATCATCCATACTTCAATCAAACCATAAATTGAACTTCACACTACATCTAGAGTTTACATGAACAGTATAAGCCTTTTACTTTGAAGTATGCTCCAAGAAGAATTCTTAGCATTGAAGTGGTTTATTTTCTTTGTAGTGTTTACCTCATTTCTACTCAACACTACAGGGTGCGAGCAATATACAAGACAGATTTCCAAATGATAGACAACTTTTCTCTCCCCAGAATAAGCATATCATGGTTTGGCTCTGAGGGTTTAACTCTTTCTTCTTTTTTTTTTTTTTTTTTTTTTTGTATAAATTCTTGGGAATGGTTAGAATTATTATCCTTGATTAATATAGGTTGCTTCTGTCCTTGAGAGGTACAGCAAATCAGACATACTCAAAGCGTAGCATATATACTTGGATCTCATTGCCATCAATCAAAGTGCAGAAACCTGCTCCTGTGACTTGTAATGTGTAGACAGTAATGGTTTGCAACATGTTCCAGCTGCATTTTTTTCCTTTTAATGATCATTGTCTTGTAATATTTCTGGAACTGGAGCAGTGCTGGCTCAGACCTACTATCAGTACAGTATATGATTTTCAACCTTCTCACCCCACATATTACAAGCCCTATTGCAACTTACAGAAATTACGCTAACTTTGTCTCATCTTGTTTTGATTCATACATCTAATTTCAAGTGTGAACATGCCTCCATAGCTCTTTGATATATGATCTGTGCTAAGAGGTAACATTAATCAGACAGAAGGTAACTCCCACTCTTTGATAAAAAACCTTGACAGCTGGGTATTTCCTTCCCAAAGCTGCACCCAAAGCAGCAGGCCCAAGCATTTCAGTTACCACATTGCTGTTCCCAAGGCAGCAACGACCCTGGACAGCAGTGATTAGCCAAAGCCCTGACTTCACTCTTCAAAGTCAAACATCTCTCTAGAGAAATTTGAATGATGTAGTACTATTGAGCAAATTCAGTGGCATCAGAGAAATGGTTGACTTTGTATGCAGTCTCACTGGATGGGGGAGTTAGAGTAAAGGTAAAAGAGAAGAATAGATCATTTTTGCAGCCAGTGGGTAAGAAAGAGAGATACAGCTTAAGAGAAAGAACAAAGCAAATGGATGACGATGTCTGGTTTTACAGAGTAATCTATGCAGAAGGCTCTTGTCATAACTAGAGAGTGAATTGGTTCTCCCAAATGTGAAACGGCCTCTGATATTCAGGGGTTCACAGCCTATATTAACTATGTTGCGCTCTCAGCTCCACACTGAGAAAAGTACGTTATACAGGCCACCTGGTTTGTGTCCAAGACTCTGCCTTTTGTATGATGCCTCTGAAGCTGGCCAAATTTAAGAGCAGCTTTACAAGGTCAAATACTCCCCTCTGTAAGGCTGTAAAGTAGGTGCCTCTGAGAGTGTCCACCTCTGACTCTGCCCGCCTGATCTTCCTGCCTGCTCAACAAGGACAAGTGGAAGGACACAACCCTCCTGAAGGTGCTTTTGAGCGATTGGAAGTGTCATTGCCATTCACTTTGCAGGGACTGGATGCATTTCTAGAGCGTGCTTAGTGCTCCACTTACTAAGAAAGAAATGATGTAGGGGTAAATCTCAAGGTAGAGAGTTGTGTGTGAACAGGTATTTGATGTGGGACTTAATGGCAATTGCCTTTATCCAAGAAGTCATTTGCATGAGGGAATCAGAGTACTTCCCCAGAATATTCACTGGGCCACCACACTGCTGATGCACAATTTATTGGGCCAGGGAAAGAAGCTGAAGCTTCTTGGTTGAAAGCATGTCTCTACAGAGTATAACATGTTGTCCTATAGAGGTACTAAAGCTGTTTCAAACTGAGGAGATATTCTGCAGAGCACAATGCAGTGAAAGAAGAGATGCTGGTATGGGCCTGACTCTGCTTTTCAGAAGACCTCATTCCCTGGCTACAGTGTGGCACAGATGGGGCTCATACTGTTCTCAGACATAACTCCAGTATCTCTGGATGCTGTCAGGCTGAGCAGGAGATAAGAACCTGAACAGGAGAATAAAAAAAAACAGTCTTTTGCCCTGCCCTGTACTGGAACCATATACTGTGTCTTTTGGAAAAGTGAAACCGAATCCAGATTTTAAGTCTCAAAGACAAATCATACTGGAAAAAATTAACTGTTTATCGCAGAGTTAGCACAGAATGACATCAGAAGCTGTCATACTCAGCCCAATAGAAAAAAGGTCATCAAACCTCCCTGACGACTGAGGATTTCAGGAAAACTTATCTATGCGGTGAAGTTTTTGATTTTAAATCTCAGTTCTGCCTTCGATCCTATGAAATATGCTCTTAATTAGAGCAATGTGGATGTCAAAGAAACAGTTTTCAAACAGGAAAGCATTTTGATCTAAAATGTTTGCTGAGTTTATTTTAAATTTATTTCTTTGTTATCAGTGCATAGCTGGACATTTTCACACATCTCCTAGCAAGCCCATTCAGACATGACTCAGTTCCTCGATATTCTCTGACTCGCTTCAGACAACGCCTGATATTTCTGCTTTTAAAATAAGGGCTCTGCATCTTCACTCCATGCAGTTTTCCCACTGACATACCTTTCTGCAAAGGAGACACAAAAGACTATAAATTTAGGATGGCAGCAAGTGTTACAGCCATGACATGCCATGGATGGTATAAAAGACTGACATGGGGTAGGCCACATACATCTAATTAAGGCTTTTCTACTTCTCACCGGGAAATGCAGAAAACATTTGAAAATCATTACCAAAAGCAGGATAAAATACAAACTACTTTATAAATGCCATCAGCTCTTGGCATTTACACATTTGGTGAAACTTCAGACACATATTTACTTTCCTAGCTTGGTCATACAAGGCATCTTTTGTTTCTACTGAAGGAAGATTAGCTCTCTGAGAAAATCGGTTGTTTGAAAGGGATATTGCAGCTAGCAGCCTTGGACTTCATCTTGGTGGCTTTAAAATCCTCTTATACTGAGTTTGGTATACAGAGGATTATAACTTCATGGGGACTTTTTTTTGCTTGTTTTTGGAGGAGGGAGGAAGGAGCAACCAGTGACAGTGGGCTTTTAATGAAAAAGTTAGATTCCCACACTCTTTGGAAATTAAATTAAAACTGTACAATTAGAGGAGCTGTAGAACTGGCAGTAAGGCCTGTTCTGCTTTCCTGTGTTTTGAGAAATTAGTGGTATAACTAAATGCAAAATTAATCCAGTTCATAAACTATCTTCTTTAACTGAAATGACAACTTACACCACAGAAGGGAAAAAATGAGAAAATTTCTTACTGAAGAGAACTCTGCACTACATTTTAAGGGGAGAAAAATGGGCTCTGTCATTTCTTTTCTTGTTCTGCATATAGTATTGATGCAGCATTGATGACTTTCTGCTATGGGATGAGAAGAAGGGAATCAAGTAACAGCTGAGTGTCCTTAAGTAAATGAATATAAATTTTAGGTCTAATCACTTAGAGTCTTTTTACATGCAGGAGATGAAAATAATTATGCATTAAAAAAACACGTGCTTTAAAGAGCACTGTTATTTCTATTTTTATTTTAGCTTTGTGAGAAATGATCAGGAAAGTGGCCCTCTAAAATAGCCCTGTTTTTCTGTTTATGGATTTTCTTTTCTGAAGAATATGGGAGTTTCCATCTGAGACAACAGCTTTTTAAAGGTGCCTAAAGTGGAGGGATGAAAAAGGCCCACACAGAGAGGAAAAATTCCATGTCAAGGAGATTTGGATATGCCAGATATTCCACTCCCCTGCAACGTATAAGGCAACCATGCCCAGCCAGCATCCTGCCTGTCTGCCCAGCTGGTCCTCAATGTCACCAGACTGACAGAATTGGGAGCAAACTGTGGGATTGTGTGCTGGTTTTGGCTGGGATAGAGTTAATTTTCTTCACAGTAGCTGGTATGGGGCTGTGTTTTGCATTTGTGCTGGAAACAGTGTTGACAACACTGAGATGTTTTCATTATTGCTGAGCAGTGCTCACACAGAATCAAGGGCTTTTCTGCTTCTCACCCCACCCCACCAGAGAGGAGGTTGGAGGTGCACAAGCAGCTGGGATGGGATACAGCTGGGACAGCTGACCCCAACTGACCAAAGGGATATTCCATACCATATGACGTCATGCTCAGTATATAAAGCTGAGGGAAAGAAGGAGGAAGAGGAGGACGTTCGGAGTTACAGTGTTTGTCTTCCCAAGTAACCATTATGCATGATAGAGCCCTGCTTTCCTGGGGTAGTTGAACAATGGGAAGTAGCAAATGAATTCCTGGTTTTGCTTTGCCTGCATGCATGGCTTTTGCTTTACCTGTTAAACTGTCTTTATCTCAACCCACAAGTTTTCTCACTTTCTGGTTCTCTTCCCCATCCCACCAGGGGGGAGTGAGCGAGCAGCTGTGTGGTTCTTAGTTGTCAGCTGGGGTTAAACCACAACAGGTTGATTTGCCAGGCTTGCAGCTCTGGATGCCCTGGGTGCAGGGAAGGTGGGAATACCTGCTTTCATCCAATATACCTGTCTTTTCAATCCCCACCTAGCCATCAGGCCAACCAGGAAAGGACCTGATGGGTCAAAACCTGTAATGACCTGGATCGGGTTCTCAGGTAACCAGCCAGCTGTCCACTGGATGCTTGACAAAACTCAGCCGTCTTTACCAAACAACATTGTCCACTGAAAGTTTTCCTCCCCTAGTGCAAAAGGCCTGCCTGTGAGAAAAAATTGAGATAATGCAGCAGAAAGAAGCACATGGACTTGCACTTTGTCAAAGGGAGACAAAGCTTCACGACTGCCCCAGCTGCTGCCAGCAGCCCATGGAGACTGCAGGAAGTTCAGCATTACAGTGGCTTTTGATCTGGTTCTGACAAAAATTCTGGCCATACGAGACAGGTTTATCTCTGTTATCTCTAGCAGAATCATATAGTACTGTGAGTGACGGCAAAATTAAGCCCACAAAAGTAAAGCCCACAGAATTCTACTAGGTGGTATGTTGCAATAGAAAAGCTTCCAGCTATGGAAGTAAAAGCCAGACTTGGGGAAATACCCATTCTTCAAGGTGAATAACATTGGTAACGAAATACTACCCTATCAAAACCAAATATGTACACTGATACTGTACTCACTTATTGCAAGAATCAGCTCTCGTCTCTGTGCAAATCCAATAAGTCTCTCCGAGTCTTTTGAAACCACTACTGGAAAGCCATTGTAGTCAGTCTCCTTGATTAGTGTCTCAACATCCTCCACCGTCATGCTGTCCTGCGTCAGAACAGAGAGAGGAGCTTCACCACGCCTTGGTCTCATGACGTCTGTTGCCAGTGTTCGGTGGGTGAATTCATCTTTCACATCCAGAAATGGGTAACCATTCAGATGAATGTGAGCTTCATAGATCCCTTCTTTCCCAAAGGCGTCTGCCACCCACTTGCTTGTGACAGCTGCAGCCATAAGAGGTACAATGTACTCCAGGCCTCCAGTTAGCTCAAACATAATCACCACCAGAGAGACTGTCATTCGGGTAACACCACCTGAAAACAATGAAAGAAGTCAAGTTTCCCTCAGTGCTCTTGAAGTATATATACAAAGCAACTCATTTGTATTTTTGTGCCTTACACTCAAAAAGGCATGAGATTATTTAAGCTGAGTACTTTGCCCTTATACTTTGTGAAGTAGTTTGGGACTTATTTCACTAAAGAATGATTTTTCATCTGATGTAATCTTCATCAAAAAGATTAAGTGAACTCACTGAAGCCAAAGATGCTAACACTGAAAAACAAATAATGATACGAAACGACTGAGCTATCAAACCGGAAAGCATGCAAAAAACCCCCAGCTATACTGGATACTTGAGAAACTAAAACTGAATCCTGCCATTAGCCCTCTAAAATGACTCCAAGAATCAGCTAAGTACCGTGGCTGGGGCAGGTGGGAGCACAGCACTGGGGGCACTGGGAGCTGGCCTTCACGTTGGCTTACCTATTGCATTCATACTGAAGAGAAAGATAAGCATTATCTTTGGGCTCACCATGGTTGCAAAATCCTATGTAAGGATAGTTTAAGGCCACTGCAAGAGCTACGTTACAGCTTAAACCCTAGCTTTTGATATCAGCATAACATAGTTTGAACTGTATACATCTTGGTTTGAGGCCATTTAGGCATGCAGCCATAGACAGAGTTTTAGCTGTATTTTTCAATCTAGTCTTTCTGTATTAATTTCATAAGCGAGCTCCTTACTCCCTCAGTTTATATTAAAGGATAAAAATAATCACATAACTGCAGACAAATGTGTATGTGTCACTGAATTATTAGGTAACATTTCTTTGCCTCTGTTCAAAAGGTAAATGTAATAAATCTGCTATTTTTAGGCCTCAAAATACAGCACCATTTTAGATGAGAGAAATCAGAAACAGGTCATTACGAGATGCTTTTAATCTAGCAGCACACAGGGCAATTAAATTGTAGGTTATTTAACACAATGGTCCAGATACGACTTTCATCTGAGGAATGCCTTAAACTTCTGACTCTGAAAAGCGGAGAGCAGATACCAGAATAAAGATCATTTAATATTATATAAAAGACTCTATGTCTCTTACTCTAAGCAAGACAGGTCTTGGGCTTAAGAATGAGCAGTGACCATTCTGCTGTATGTCTCACCATACTATTAAATTCACTGTACCTTTATTTGGACCTTTTAAAAGAGGAAGTGATTGCTGACTAACAGATCAACTGGCATAGCAGAGCAAATATTTTGTGTATCATTTCTTTTATGAACATTAAGATCATTTATGGACAAGAGGAAGCACTTTACTCTTTTTGACAGTAAGATTCATCCTAGCTATTTTAATGTGTCTACACTGCTGTAGGTGTCCACATCCAAAGGGGTGGATCCAGATTGCCTTTGTAATCTCTGGAGAGAAACAGGCACTTCTGAGGACAAATTCATCTGTCCGTTTGCCTGCTTTTAGACATCTATTGCCAGATGAGACTGATCTTTCCAGTACCTCATTTTTCTGTTTTGACTGTGAAGGGTATCAACAGAGCTGGCTCAGATGCTGATGTCTACATTACAGACATAAAATTTAGACAAGCAAATCCCACCCATCCTTTCTCTATAACTGATCACACAAGCGATCTTACTTTTCTGACAAGAGGCTCTGAAACTGAAACTTTTCCAGTTCTTCTTTAAGTACATCATTCATTTCAAATCTACCCAATTACATCAGTTGTGTGTTATGCCTCCCCACTATTATTTCATCATCTAATGACAGTATCAATGACAACAACAAAGCAGTTAGAACATTCAATTACAGAAGGGGAAATATATGATAAGGCAAAAACATGTTCAGATGGTATGCTTGTAACATTCCTGTTGTATCTATGCCTAGAAATTTGATATGTGAGGTATTATTCAATGATCTTGCTTTAATAGTTAACAGATCATTCCTGTTATATCAAATAAATCCTATTGATTGAATGTAATCAGATATTGGCCTATGGTCAAAACAAAAACCAAAAGACAGCCCAGTTGACCATAATGTGACACACAGCCAAAACAAGACCCAAAATTTTTACCTCTGTGTAGCTTAAAATCTGGCCAGAACTGAGAAGTTTGTTCCCTGCACTGACAGAGAGCACAGTCTAAACAAGGAAGTAGCATTAGTCCATCTACAGTGGATTTCATTACATCAAAAGGGAAAAAAACCAAGCAAAAAACACACTTTTTTGGAAACCTGTAGCCTACCTTTAAGTTTTTCTTTCCTTCTATGTGCTTTTTGGCAGATTACAAGGAGTAGGCCTCTCTTTTGTTGACTGCCTGGCAGATCACTGAAGACACCATTTGAGGAACCCATGCTTTAGCCCATCGTATCTATTACACCCAGAAATGCCAGCATAGTGCCTAACACAAACACAAAGCCCTCATAAACAATTTGTAGGTCCCCAGACATCAGTGTTATCCATGCAAGAAGCAATGATCAGCAGGTACTGTACCTAAGCAAGCTGCCGCTCCCACCATAGCATAAAGTCCTGGTGTGACGCAGTCTGCCCCAGGTCTGCACCAGTTCCTGAAGATGATCCAGTCATGATGGTGATATGCCAGCTGCTCTACTCCAATCCCAACCATCCTGCCTGCCATGGCTCCAACAGCCATGCTGGGAATGAAAAGACCTGAAGGGATCTTGAATAACATATGGACACATGAGCACCTTGACAAAAATGACTAGTAACGAACTTATCGATTAAACAATTTATTGTTAGTGGTAAGAGAACCCGTTTCCTTATTAAATGCTAGCTGAGAAGGCTGTAGCCTTTTGGCATCCTACAGTGATGTTCTCCATGGTCTGAGACATGTTTCTGCAGTGACTGAGCTTGTGTGGCTACATGTGTGTTAATAGCTTTATAAAATTTTAATGCATTTTTTTAAGTAATTTTGAATTCTGCCTGCTGCATCATACTGAAATTGATAGATAAATGGTGTTTCTGAATAACAGTTTGCTTTTAAAGTCAAGATGCTCCTGGTTTTGCCTTTATTGCTTTCTCAGCAGGC
>NW_010562848.1:34055-46874 GCF_000687285.1 Phaethon lepturus
TGATGGTTCTGTCATGGGCTTGAGAATAAGCTTAACTGAAAATAACATCTTGATTTCAACCCCTATCACACAGAGTACTTTAAGGTTTTATTACCACTCTTTCAGCCTAAATCAGACCAGATTTTAAATTAAATGTCAAACACACAATAAAAATTTAGAGAAAGGAGGCTGACTGCTCAAAGGCAGTCATCGCAGTTAGCTGTATACTCTCCAGGAAGCAATATGAATCATTGCCTTGTTGTCTGCTACACAAAACATCAAAAAACAGTATTGAAATGAGGGGGGGGAAAAAAACCAAAGAAAATTAAGATTCACTTTGCCTTGTCTACGTGCATTTCCTCTTAGATGTCAAGTGCACCCGTCAAGTTGGAGACCAATTTCCTTGGTGAAGAAGACGACTCAGATCTGTTGCAAGGGCTTGCATGGATTTTTTGTTGGTTTTAGAGAGGAAAGTTTGTAATATTTTTCTAATTCTGAAGATATACTTTGAGCTTCCTAGACAACTAAACTAATAACCTCAGCATGGCCCAGGGGTTTTAGGGCTGATAACAGCAGGCGCTATCTGTCCTACCACAGTGTTAATTTTGCTAACACAATTGGATTGGGCCTTCTAGATTTGGTGGGTAAAGCTATTTTGTCTGTTCTTTTCCATAATAGTTGAAACTGTCAACTGTTTCTAAAAAATTTTAAATATATAGAATAAAGAATCACATATCAAACAAAGAACCAAACTCAGAAATTTTTAAACAAATGAACAAGCATAACAACTGGCTGCCAGCCCCAGCACAAATCACTTTCTGCAGTGAAGGGCATCTCATTTCAAATCTTCCTCCAGAGATATTACCCCTGACCTCTTAAACTCCCACTCCTTTTCTGTGCTCAGGAAATCATCAGGGCTCAGTCACTGGTCCTACATGACCTTCTACCATTCAATAGTTCTTGTCATCAAGGACATCCCAAATGGAGAAAACACAAAAGAAGCAAAACTCCAACAACTTCCCACTACTTTTGAGGTAACAGGCCTTCTAAAAGATGAATCCTCAGTTCCAGCTCAGTTTTTAAGAGAAAGATGAGATGCTTCAGCTTTGAGTATGGCGTAACACATAGTGTGTAACTCAGAAAAACTTCCCATCATCTGCTGCAATCTGATCCAGAAATAAATGCTCAGATAATGGGAGCTGTAGACAGGCAGATATGTGTTTGATATGGGCTCTAGCAATCAGATATATAAAACTCATGACAAACAGCTTTGTATATATTGAAAGCTTGGATAAATTCTTCTTGGACCTTTCATCACTCATGTATGGGAAGGAGGAGGAGTGGAATGCAAAAGCTGCAAATCCAGAATAATCAAATGATACATCTGTCAGTCCTCCCAATCATTCCCTCTTTTTTTCTGAGATACAGTGCTTAAAATGATTAAAAAATAGAATTTTTCAGCTACTTTTATATTTTTGTGAGGTTTTCAATGTGTAAATCAGTAAATTCAAAGCCATTACTTCCCTGAATATAGCTACCTTAAGGCACATTAAGACATTAATCCAAGAAGACAAACAACAATATAAATAGTCAATATCCCCGAGAGAGATGAAAGACAGCTGCAGTGGGAATCATCTTGAATTTGCTTGTTGGCAACAATTTAAATTCTTGCCCAGATTTCTTTTTCACTTAATAAAACTGTGGATGACTAGAAGGTGGAAGAGCAAGGCTCATCCCTCTGCTGCAACAGGGGCCTGCAGAGCAAGGTGCTGGTAGGCAGGTGAACCAGCAGGCATGTCAACTACACCTGCATGGCTGGGTGTAGGTAAGAGACACACAAACCCTGCTAGATAGACCACAGCTGCTGATGGCAACCCATTTGTGCCTTATGCTCCCAACAGCTTCTGCACTTGTCCCCGATTTACCTTCATGCCAAAAGTGAATATCGTGATGACAATTTTAAACACCAAAGCCAAGGCAAGCTGCCACATGGCAGTGTAAACCCCGGGGCCGGCAGGTCTGTCAGGAATGTCATCCACCGGCCGGGTCATGTTTGGGTCATTGATATAGTCGCAGAGCTGCGAGGACTCCAAGGCACCGCAGTCATTGAAGAGCTCTGAGATCAGCTCACTGGTGCTCCTCCGGGTGTAGGGGTTAGGGTAGGCGATGATGGCGGTGATAGCCGTTATCACTATGACCTCCAGCACTGGGTATTTCCCGAGCCTGGTGGTTTTTCGCCTCCTGCACCAGGCGATGTTGCATCGGATAAAGAGGGTTCCCCAGAGGCCGCCGAAGACGCCGAGCAGGATGAAGGGGAAGAGCTCAGCCATGTACCAGGGGGTGTGATACTCCACATAGAACAGGACCAGCCGGCTGTTTCCAAAAGGATTGATGGACCTCAGTGTGAAGGCAGCCACGAGAGCAGCAAAAAATGACCTCCAGAGGGTTTTCAGAGGAAAGTAGTAGCTGACCTAAAACCAAGCAGAGACCATAAACACTTCACTGGGTATGACAGAGGGTGTTTGCTTTCATTTGCCATCATCATGTGTTTCACCTGTGACTCTGTGTCTGACTTTACTGGGAGCACTAGTCCTTATCACAGCCAGAATGTGTTCACAAAGGTATCAGAAAAGGCATTTTCAGATTTCAAATAGGGAGCATCAACCAGTTAAAAATTGATAAATCTAAATTCAAAGTTGCTGGCTAGAGATGATAAGACGGATGCTCCAACAGCTCAGCCCATGCTGCAGCAATCTGAAAGCTGGAGAAACCACAGCACAGGGACACATTTCCAGATTGAATCATTTCATTTGTTTCCAGAAAGGCAGTGCTATTCTGCTCAAATTAGGCTAAAGTACCTGGCTATTTCTTATTACTAGAAACCAAAGATTATTTTTGCTTTAGAAGAAAAATAAGCATATAAATATTTGAAAAATAAAGAGGAATCTTAGAAAAAGGTATCAAATGAATATATACTAATTGAAGCAAGTGAACTGCCAGGCCTCACCTCTTCCAGACTAAAAAGCACACCTCCAATCGGAGCCCCAAAGGCAACAGAAACTCCTGCAGCAGCTGCAGCTGAGAGCACCTACAAAGCAAACATTTATGTACAAGGCATGAGTCCTTTGAATTGCCAAGTATCTGGACAGGGATATTAGAGATGATTTAAGCCAACCTCACCTCTCTCCTCTTTCCTTCATTCTTGCTGTACTTTGAGAAAAGGCTGCTGAAGAAGTTTCCGCAACAACAGGCCACGTGGACTAATGGCCCCTCTTTCCCAAGGCTGAGGCCTGAAGATACCACCAGAACCAAGGTGACTGTTTTGATTAAAAGTGTCCACTTTCCCAGGTAGCCCCTAATAATGAACCCGCTCAAGATGGTTTTTATCTGGAAAGCAGGAAGAACATGTTGAAGAGCTGAAGAAACCTTTTCTACTCTGAACTTGCAAATGGAGTTAAAACCCCAGCAGAGTTAAAAAAAAAAAAATTCAGACTGTTTGCAAAGAGACAGCGATGGAGAGAAAGAAACCATAGGTAGGGCAATTTTCCCATAGTGATAGCTGAGCAGGGGTTAAGCAGACCACACTTTTACTGTTCGTATAGGTGGTCCCCTGCATCAGTAAGGAGTCTTACAGAGATCAATAGAAATATGAAACTGTTACATATCTCCTTGGCTTACAGGATCAGAGTTAAACTAGACCCAACTTTAACAACGCAGAAAAAAAGCAAATAAACCACCACAGACTTCTCCCAGTTAAAATAAGGAAAAAGAAGTTCTAAGTATTTGGAATGGCCATGCCATAAAAGGATGCAAGTATAATGAAATGAGAAAGTCCAAGAGATCTTGTTTTTACACATTTCCTCTTAATTTTGCATGTGAGTGGCTAGAATAGTTGCAAGGTAGGATCTGGGTTTGGATTCTAGCCCTGGAAATGAACTGGAGCTGAGCATCACCTCACATAAGAGGCTTACCACTCAGAAACTAGATTTACAGTTAACTATGAAAACTTTTTAAAAACACTTACAGATATATCAAATATGTAACAAACACACACATGTGACCACTTTGAAACATGGAAGTGATTTAAATATTTTGAATTATTTGCAGTGGGGTTTTTTGCTGATTGGCTATGAAACATTTGGATGCTTCTCCTAGAGATGAAGGAAAAAAGTATACCAAGATTTCTAAAATTTGTGCTGTTGATTCTGTCTGCCAGATTCCTACATAATAATCCCAGTGGATTTATAGCACTTTTAACAAAAGACTGCCCTGATTTCAAAATTTTTATGTAGCTGTACTGCTTGAATTACAGGGTTCGTCATTTTAACAGCTTGAATAAGGATTGAGGCTCAATATGTAAAAAAACAAGTGAAGATTTTGGCTGCCATAATGCTGTCATGCCAGCATGACATGGTATACAAGGACACAATTTGCAGAAGATGGACAGCCAGACACTTTTCAGGCATCCCAAATGATGGGCAACTTGCATCTTCAGTAGCTTAGGAAGCATTAGCTTTGTAGCCCTCCTCCTTCATTTTATTTTTGTTTTATTTAAAGCCTAGCCTAGAAAATGACTGTTTTTGTAACTGGCACAAGTAATTTTATCCAAGAAAAATTCTATATAAACTTTTAGTGAGTATGTGCCTCAGCCACAAATAGTTATAGTCCATAAAGTGATAACTGGGAGCCATTGATTTTTAATTCAAGTTCTGGCAATGAAGAAGTATGTACATTAAACTTGTCACAGTGGCATTTCAAATATTCATTTTCTACTATGGAAAATTTAGATGGGCACCATAAAGGCAAGTTAGACAAAGGAATGAAGATAGATGAGATGGAAAGACAATCTTCTTGTTCAAATGCTATCTCATAGTACAGTTTTGGAATGGGAAAAGGTGACAAATTATCTTGTCTTTGTTTTCGTGGGTTTTCGATATTCATCCACAAAGAAAAACTCACCTCTGGGATTCCAGAGCCACAGGCATAGGGAGCAAACACTCTGACCAGGGAGACTGCCAGGAAAGCAAAACATAGAGCCCACATAATGTATAGAAAATAGTTTAGAATGTAAGCACTTGCACCCTAGAAAAATAACAGTAACAAACATTGTTAGACAAATGCAGGTTGTTAAATCTTATGCTTCTACTAGGGATCATGATGACATGGATCCTGGTCTTTTCATTTACACACTAGCTGCTGCTTTTTCTCAGAAAGGACAAATGACTTTATATACTCCAACAATTTTATTACTCATGGAGAGAAGCATCATACTAATATGTACCTAACCCAGTCCATACAGTCTGTTTGCAAGGGACCCAAACACCTTAAACAGAGCATCTTTCAAGCACTAAAAAATTAAGCCAATCACAAAAAGTTCCAAAACATCAAACAGATCTGTCATAAGGGCAAAAGTAATTGATAAAAAAGCACCTAATAATGGAATCTGCTGTTTCATCCCATGGTGGGTCATAGGGGATGAGACCCTGATACATCTTTTTCCAAGGGCTGGTATTCAAAGGTCAACTATCCATGCAGATGCTGATCTTTTCAAATTACATCCCTCTGTATATCAGTAGCCAGTTCAGTTCACAAACAGGAAGGGTAAAACAATAAATAAATTCTTTCCTTCTATATGACGCTATCTATGATAGGGTTGAAAAACACATTTGAAAACACAATAGCTTGGCAGATCCCACTCAGACACATTTCAATCATTTTTGCCCTGATATTTAAAAAGCAGTCCAGTCAATAATAAAACCTATCTTCAAACTGAATAGCTTTACTGACACAATGGAATTGTTAATGATCATTAGCAATGGTTGACTGTGCAGTGCCATAGTGAAAGCATAGTCAGTAGTGACCTTCAGACTTTCTACCTGTCTGCAATGGTGAAGTCAAAACTGTTGTTAAAATCTGCCTTAGAATACACCTCCCTCTTCACAAGCATAATTTTTAGATTAATTTGGAAAACCTCTCCTACACAGTCAAGAGAATCTAGTCAGAGGCATTGAATTGATAAAAGGAGCTTAAGTCTTCAAACAATCTCTTCTAGCAACATGATACTGCAGAATAAAAAGATGAACCTCAGTGCATGAATTGATACGAATCCTTCACCTCTAAGTGAACTCTTCCTACCAGATACAATCCCAGCTGCTCAAGAACATCAGGGCCTCTGTCTTTGCTCTGCAGGACAGCAGCCTGGATATCAACATTATGATAAATCAAGTAGGAAAACAGGCATTAATCAGTTGTATCATGTCTTCAGTTAGCAGAACTGGCCAAGCCCAGTTCCCAGTCATAAAAACCCTAGAGCTGAGAAGTCTCCCTGTTCGCAAGCCTGCAAGGAATCAACCTTTAACAGAAAGAATGTTTGCTAGCCTCATTTTCCGAGTCTCTATCCAATTGAAAATACAGTAAGGAAACTACTGCCCTTATCCTTATGGATATATTTGGAAGAAGGGCAATTTGTTAAGGTCCTCTTGTGCTTGCTGAAGTTAGCAGATGGCTTTTCTTGTAACAGAAGAGCAATACGATGCTATCCCCCTCAATGCCCTGAGACTAAGCAGTCACGGATCCCACACTTACAGTGATGGACATCTGTCTGTAGTAACCATGGATCTTTGTTGCTACAGCTGAAGATGGTCTCAATTCATCATGAATGTCTTCTCCTAGTACTTTTAATTACAAACAGCTATGGCAATATTTACCCTTCCTCTAGACAAAGCTATGGATATATTGCCCCAGGGAAAAATTCTCCTTTCAGTGTGAATCTGGAGTAACTCCAAAGACGACCAATGCCATTACAGCAATTTGGCCCTAAAATATTGAGCGAAAGCTGCAGTTTTGCTTGTAAATTCACTGGAGTCAAATTAACTTTGTTTCTCCTTACTTCCTCTTCTGTTACATCTCAGAGGTCACATGAAAACTATGTCATCTCATTACTGCAATCACATATACACCTACAGCCCTGTTGGCAGGACCACAGAAGAGTCTATATGACCAGTTCAGTCTTATCCCTTGGGACAGCTCTCATTGTTACATTTTCCAGATATCTGGCATTCTGCAGGTCCAATTGCAGGAGTTTCTAATAATCAGTAATAAGAAAACCTTTGGGAAGTGAAGTAGTAGTAACTCAGTATAGCAAATGGCTCATTTCTCACTCATTACATTCCATTACTAAGACCCTGAATCAGTAAGAGCCTTAAGCACATTCACTGGAATCAGAGACCAAAAACTCTCATCAGCAGAGATGATTCTGCTAAGACCTTTTCCACTAGTGGCTCATAGGACTTACCCTGGCAGCAATAGTAATGAAGCACGCAGGGAAACTGAAGAAAACTGTATTTTAGTTTGCAAGACCTCACAATATTTCAGATCTGGTGTCAGTCCAATTTATGTACAAATGGAAACAATTGAAAACAACCCTCACAAACTCAGAATACTGAAATAAAACACATCCCTCAGGATGCCATCAATGGCTGACCAATGCTTGTTTCCTCCAGAGGCCAAGAGCTCTACTCTGACTTGACTTGGCATCTCACAGCTTACAGACTCCCTCCAGTGGATGTTACAAATTGGGAAATGTGTCTCAAGTATAGAGGGCCTTCCTTGTCTTTCAGGTCTCAGCTTCATGACAGGACATCCAGAAGCCCTGGGATGGGAATCCAGTCTATTGCTGGATCCAGTGTCATGAGCCATGGAAGACACGGGGCTCTTCCCTCTGCTTTGGATAGATGTGAGGCACCAGAAATGGGGTCCTCAGCTCCAGTGAAATTCAGGTTAGGACCAACCTGGATCTGCAGAATAGGGAAGCTCCACGTCACCAGATACTGGCTAGAGATCTAGTTGAAGTGGATGGCATCCGATGTGCTTTAACACACCCACTCCTCCAGTGAATTTGAGGTTTTGAAACTCTCTTGCATCAAAAAATTCTTCACCTGCTCTTTGGAAGCAGTGCTGGACCAGAGGGATGAAGGTTACCATTGGCCTACAAAACAGTGATTAGGGAAGAAAACATAGCCTGGTATGTTTCGGATGTGCTATTATGTTTTCCACAATAATTTATATCAAGACTCTGCTTTGGGCTCATTTTATAGGAGGACTAAAATGAAAAAAATTTTCAGGAGATGCCATAGGAAATGTCACAATTCTCAGCGAGAGCACATGTACAGGGTTTATCACAGCCATATATCAGCAAAACCACAAGGAAGAAAATACCTAAATCTTAGTTCTCAAAATGTCAAATTTAGTTATCTATGATAAGAAAGAGACACAGTCATGTTTTAAAAAAAAGACACATCTGACCAGAGTACCTTTAGGGAAACTGTTTCAAGTACTGATCTAGTTGAAGCTGTCCCTGCTTGTTGCAGGGAGGTTGGACTAGATGACCTTTAAAGGTCCCTTCCAAACCAAACTATTCTATGACTCTATGATTTTCTGTCTAAAATGTGCTCCAGATTAGTCCTTCTGTGCACTGTGCATTTTATAGGGCTGTTACCCAAATAGCAGGCACAAAACAAAGCAACATACCAAAAAAAAAAAAAAAAAAAAAGGCAAAATTATTCTGAAAAGCAGTTATTTCAGTGTATTTTGATCCCTCGTAGAGTCCTCTACAACTACAGGAATCATGCAAAACTTGCCCATATGGTAAGTCTTTTGCTGCAAAACATAATTTTTTCTTCCCATATTCACTTTTTTGTTGGGCTTTGCCTGGGATTTCAATGTAACAGTAATAGACAGCTATATTATTAATATTTACAGCATCCATCAGGCCTTGGCAACCAGAAACCCACAAGATCTTAGAGGCCTATTTATTTTGAGAAACAGCCTAAAACTAAGCAAAGATTAACCTTTTTTTTCCACTGTGACAGTATACTAGGGGGTGAGAAGACCAATTTAAATACAAAGTGAGTAAATTTTCACAGTGCCCAGCTGATACTTTTCTTATCAGCCCCAGCATACAGCATTCACAACTGCTGATTTCGAGTAGCAGGTGAAAGCAATAAATTTTCTCAAGGATATGCTCTGTTCATACATTACAGCCTTTCAGAGTAACAGCATGTCAAACACATGCACAGGATTTCCAAATCCCCTAACAATTGTAACATTCTCCTCTTTTTTCCCTTCCCACATTTTTCTGTTCTCTTAAATTACATCATCATCCCCAATCCTGCAACTTTATACCAGGGTAATATTTCTGCACTGTTACAGAAACACAACCATCCAAACCATCTGTTGATGAAGAGCAGTGTGAACCCAGCAAACCTCTGGCAAAGGAAAGCTTGGCACTGTGGACTGCCAGAGATTTCTGCCTGAGATCAAATGGTGGGAATATTCAGGAACAGTGAGCACCCCTCTACTTTTGCTATGGTTAATTAGAACTACGGAAAATTGGGCTATGCATATTCACAGGCACTCTCATCTAGTACTATTGGTACTGTAAACCTAAAGCGGCACTGAAGGGAACATGAATGACAAACTTGTATGGCGATGAAGGTGCCCTCAAACACTTTCTGCGGGACCAGACCATCTTCACACTGGGGTAAGATCCGAGACAATCTCTCCATCACCCGTTTTTTAATTGCCTGGCTGGAGATGATTTCTTCCATGGAAGTATATCTTTTCTTCTCCTGTTAGTCACCAAACCACATTACCAGATTTTTTTTTAAGTCCCAGTTCTCTTCAAAGCCACATTCATCCCACCTCCAGGTCATATTCAGTTTTTGTCATGTTCAAGTCACCTGTAGAAATGGGGCGAAGGGGTACTCAAGACAATAGTTCTACCAAAACATTTGAGTTGTGAAGGGATCAGTATCATTCAATACATTGAAAAGCTTAGGTTGAAAAGAAAATCTCCTTTTACTATTTTTTATAAAAGTATCATCTGCTGAAAGGACTATAGAAAGGCTTCATCTGATGTCTTCAAAACAAAACTTTCACCTGCTTTGCTTTGAAACAACATTCTTTGTATTTAAAATTACTACAATTTAAAAAAGGATAGGAAAAAAAAAATCTTAAAATGTAAGTTTCATGTCAGTCCAGATCAGCTTTTTCCCTTCCTGTCTTCTCCCCATGCAAATTTTTCAGTTTGACCCTCTCCCAGGAAGCCCATTATTTCCCCAGCTTTTGGCGCTAGATAAATATTTTGCTATCTGATAGAGAAACTGATTGCAAGGGCATAACAAGCGGTTCTTATGTGGCTCCCACTACTACTCACAGCATTTGAATACATAAAAAGCATCTGCAGTCCCAAAAATTTCCTCTAAAATGTATTTGTCAGGGATCATTTTTTTTGTCCCATAAAATTGTGTTTAAAAGAAAAAAATAGATAGCGGTGCAGGTCCCCTGGTGATTATGTTATGAGTGTTATGAAACAGTTTTGGTAGAGAGAGATCTCACAGTTTTCCAATTTCCATCACACATGACACTGAAACAAGAGGACCTCTCCCAAGTTAAGCAGATATTGCTTGTGGAAATGTCTGTCTGTTTGGGTTTTTTTGCGATGCTCTCAGTTCATTACTTTCTCTTTCAGAGGAAATCTCTGGAGGGAGCATCAGCAAGTATGAAACAAGGGCATTCCCTGTCCTGCTGTGAGCCCAACCTAGTCAGGTCTCCCGTACCTCAGACTGGCTTACAAGAAGTTCAGACCATTTCTGCCACTGGGGACATTTGTCCCTGTCATCAAATGTCGTCTCATTAGATGTCCAACAGCACTGCTCGTGGCTGTACCAGAAGGCAGACAGGCAGACACCCTCTTTCAGGTCTGTCATCCAATCCACAGCTAAATCTATCACTCCGGCTAATGTGCCTGGGAAAAGAAATGCAGAAAAAGAAACCGTGGCATTAAAAAATATCGAGTTGCAAGGAAGATATATCTAATTATAACAACAGCAAAAAAACCCCCATGATTTGGGGAAGCAGCTGCAATGTAAGCACGAATATAGCACAGAACTGGGGGCAATAATGAGTTTGCAAAGAAACAGCCACACCAGCTTGCTGTCTGACCTTCAGTGCTCTCTCATAAGCTTTTGTTTTAAATGTTATCATTTTCACACTGACTGATTGCCAAATAGGGAAGGCATAACTGATGCAGGGCCTGATCCTGCAGTCTGTCCCAGGCAGCTGCACCATTTGACTGAGGTAAGCAGGCCTTATGCAGGGTCTCCATACACATACTAAGCTGCAGGTCTCAAACCATGCTGTATTCCAGGGGCAGGGGAGGAGGACACCTATGTTTTCCTATAGCCTTACTGGTGCCAGTGCAGCAACCTTTTAGAAGGGTGATTTCAGTACAGAAACAATACAGGTGCAAAATTATAACTTATGAACTTAACGGAATCGGACTCTCGATGCGTACATTCATTAGCAATCCAAACACGCAGAATAAAACTATCCTTCAAATCCTCTCTGTACCAAACTAACCCTTTAGTTTTTCCTCGGTAGTTACACAGAGCTACAGTGACACCCGGTGGCCACCGGCTACTGACAAGGGTAAAAATGATGTGGCCAGACACAAAAAAGAAAATCTTGCTTTTCTAGGACATTTGCCCATCAGTGATAATAACCTGCCCCAGGACCAGCACCCTCAGAGCAGATGTGTGCTCAGGAACGCAACACCAGCAGGAAGGGGGAGCACACAGAAAGGTAGACCAGTGGTTGGTCCCTATGTCTATAGTTTCTGGAAAGCATTGAACCACCAACTGATAGAAAAGTCATTTAGTGTTTTCCAAACCCCTCTCGCATACAACGGAAAGGATCAGGCAACAACATTTTTACTGGTAATCATTAATACAATTATTAATCTGGTAATGAATTTGAACAGAATTCATCGGTGCATTTCAGTAGGACTAAAACACTGAAAAAATGTTTTAGAAAATGCAAAACGGTTTGGTTTTATGTTTCCAAAACTTTTAGCTTTGTGGCTCCTGCTAAGAATGCACTTATGTGAAGCAGGGGTGGGTACTGCTCCCCTTCCCCCTAGCAGCTGGGGCACACAGGTGGGTTAAAGATCCAGTTTATTTGACCTGAAACTAAAGTTTTCTGCTTTTCATTTCTGTGAAAAAAAACCCAAATATTTCAAATAATTCAGGCATGTGTAACCTGGTTTTTATTCCACAGAACAGAAAAACCCCACAAGTGCTCACAGAGCCTTACACAGAAGTTTGCTCCCTTAAGAAGGATACTTGCCACCATACTGACAAGTGATATGACTCATGTAGCAGTGAAGAATTTTTGTTGTATAAGAATAGTTTGAAGAACTATATTGATAGACTAGACAAGATCACAAAAAAGGTTGCAGCAGGGAGTAATAATATCTGTATCAATTATTTTCTTTCATGAAGACCTTCGCTTTCTCTTTGCTTACACTTTTCCATTTTCCCAAGTTTCTATGGAAACAATGAACCATATTCTTAGATGATGATAAATCACTGCATCACTACTAAGTCAGCATGCATAGCTTACTGAGTTTTGCAGTAAACTCTAAATTTTCCTCCAATTTTCTGAAATGAAAATTTATCATTTCATTTAGGAAATAATAGTACAAAGAATCCTCAGCCCTTGGCCATAAGCACCAAATGCTGTGCCTCTTGCATCTCTTGATGGACCTTTATCGTCCTCTGGTGCTACCCCATTCTTCAAAGCTCAGATCACACTTAATCAGCCAACTGAGTGTTAATGCTACCTAACAGAAGGCGCAAAGGCAGTCAGGCTTTTGAATGTTTTTCCCCAATAAAGTTCATAAACAAAGTGAGGAACAAACATTCAGTTCTCTAATATAACAAGCTCAGATGCACCACAGTGCCTCTGGGAAAATGTGCCCCTAAAAAAAAAAAAAAAAAA
>NW_010562849.1:0-254 GCF_000687285.1 Phaethon lepturus
TTACAAAACCTGCTCCTCCCTTTGATTCCCAGCTAAAGAATGAATGGTTTACTGATGCATCCTCTAAAAGAGAGGGTAAGGTATAGAAGTATCGAGCAGTAGCACTACACGTTGATTCAGGGAACCAGATAGTGACAGAAGGGGAGGGAAGTGCTCAGGTAGGAGAGTTGATAGCAGTTTGGAGTGTGATAAAACGAGAAGCAGAAAACAAAGAACCAGTATGCATTTATACCGATTCATATGCTGTATTCAAG
>NW_010562850.1:0-43868 GCF_000687285.1 Phaethon lepturus
GGCAAGGGCTGGTTTTTAACCCCCCGCTGCCAATACGCTGCCGTTTACACCCATTTTGGGGTGGGTCGGACGCGCAAGACGTGGGGGAAAAAAAAACCCCACCCAGCCTGGGCGGGGGGGGGCAGCTTTTATCTCCCTTAGTGTTTCCAGTGTCACCAGTGGGTCCGTGGGCTGGGCAACATCCCCTCAACCACCCCCGAGTGGGGAAACAGCCCCGAGGCCCCGACGATGGGCATCGCGAGGGGACCAGGTCGCGGTCGGCCCCGTCGTCTTTGGCAGATGAGCAACCCGTTACGCCGCCGAACGAGCTTGGCGTTAACGATTCCCACCCCGTCTTAACGAGATATTTCTGTTTTTTAACGCAGTATTTGGCTCCACGGCAGCTCGCTCCCCGGCGCGCCGGACCTTTACGGGAGCACTGCTCCTCTGAAGGTTAAACCAGGCGATATTTCTTTCTGGAATTTTCCTAAATGTAACCGAAACGGTCTTTGCTTTATCCGCCCCCCAAAAAATCCTTCAACGTGACTCGCGGTAGGACCTGCCGTAAGTTCGGAGCCGGGCGTTTTGCCGCCCTTCTGCCTATAGATCGTCTTCCTCCTCCTCCGTTTACGTTGTCGTATCCTGAAATCAAGCTGAGATTAATAAAGTCGGGAGCGTGAGCTCAGCAGAAATCATGGCTTTCACGTCCCTCGCTGCAGCGCGCGCTACCCTGCCCATCGGCGTATAAAAAAATAATCACGTAGCGGCAAAGGAAGGAGGAGAGCGCTGCTATGGGGAGGAAAAAAAAAAAGCAGCGCGGTGTTTTGCTCACTCGATAACGAAGCGCTTTAATAAATTGCTTCGTAAATAGGTTATTAGTTGGGGCAATGGGTTTCTGGCCGGCGCGAGTGTTTACCTGGCTCTTTTCTCAGGGGGGTGCGAGGGGATGTCAGGGGAGCGTCATCTCCTCGTCTCTCCTGACGAGATGCGCGCGGATGCGGTGGCGATGGGCTGCGAACGCTTAAGTGGGACCTTACTGAGCTGAGCTTAACCGCGGGCGCCAGCAAACTCTGGTTGGGGTCAGAGAGGCTGCGTTATCGCTGAAGAGCATCTTCTCTTCAGCCCGTTGTCCTGGAGTCACGTGATAATCACGATTTCGCCTATGTCTTTGAGTCAACTTACCCGTTTCAGCGGCTTTTCTCATTTTTAAGCTTTTTTTTTTTTAATTAAAATAAGAGGATTATCTTTGCATTTCTCCCTTATGAAGGTTCTCCCAGCCTTCGCTCTCACTCCTGGCCCTGATTTTTCATCCCCAAGACCATTTTGGAAGCTGTCGGTCCAGCTGCTGACGGTGGGAAGGTAATTCAGCAGCCCTGGGCATAAGACTAATAAGCTTTTGTTTCCTGGTCTATCAGTGATGATGCAACTTTATATGTATTTACTTATTGCGATCAATAGATAAATCGGGACGGCTTTAGAGATGTTTCATCTTTTATTGAAAGGCCTGTGGTCCATCAGTGGTGCCTCTGAAACATCTGCAAAAAAAGGTTTGTTTGAATTCCCCGATTCTCTTTATTTTTTTAGAAAAGTATTAAAATGCAGGCTCAGTTTTGCGGAGCGTGCCTCAGAGTTATTTCTTCTGTGGGTCTGCAGCTCCAGTTATGATTTATAAAGTTTGCATTTTTAGCTTTTTTTTTTTTTTTTGGGGTGGGGAAGCTGCATTTGAAGATTTAAAGGTATCGAACGGCTGGCGTGAACCCCCCCGCCGTTGCGTTATCTTTCACAGACACCGGAACTTGTATAATGCCACCTAAAACTCAGACTAGCAAACCTTTGGGATCCTGTGCGAGGCAAGTCTAACCATCTAAACGTTTTATGCCTAAATTATTTTTATCTAGGACGTTTGCGGTGATTTTAGCGAGTGTCCATCACGCTCGCGAGAAAAACCTCTGAGAATGTGAAGCATGCGAGGTCAGGCGCTGGCGAAACGTGAAACCTGAGGTTTACCTGCGCAACCTTAATTTAGCCCGTTTCGAGGTAGGGCTGTACTAGAAATCTTAAATCGCCCATATACGCCGCTTGATTTCTGGCAGGGCTTTATCCAGGTCCGGATGGCGGAACGGATCGCTCCTCCGCATCGCCCGCGAGTCAACAGGGGGAGTACTGGGAGCACAGGGATGGTGCTGGTCCCGCCACTGGTTTTGCAGCTGGGCACCGCCGGGCAGCCGGTGAGGAAGACCGGGGTGCACCATTACAGCCTCGGGACCGAGCGTGCCACGGAGTCCTGACGCCTTAAATACCTCGAGTCCAGCAAAACTGCCGGCGAATGTGACCCGAGAGTTTCTAAAGGCATTTGGGGTGGTGGTTTTTGGTGGCTGTAGCGTGGCCGTTTTCCGCCAAATTCTGGTTCTTGCTCCAAACCGTGCAGCTTTTGACTGTAATTCCTTTAAAAATACGTCTATTAGGGAGAAAACAAGGTTGTTGAGCCGCTTGAAGCATCTTAGCTGGTCAGACTCTGTTTCAGAAATTCCTGCATGTCCCGCTGGTTTATAAATAAAATGGGATTGCGGTCCTACTTGCACACGAAATACTCGAAGTATGAAGGCAGACCGAGCGCCTGAGAAGAGCTGCCGTCTGCGGGAAGAAACCCCATCGTTTTTAGGCAGGTTGTTTTGCTGTCCTGTCACCCTGAGGTTTAAGGCACGTTCGTTATGTAGTATATGAAGCTCCCAGCCTGCTCCCGGAGCCTGGCTCCCCAAGACGGGCTGGGTGCAGGCTTTGGCTTTAGAAGACGGGGGTGTGTGTGTGTGTTTTGGGTTTTGTTTTTTTTTTTTTTTTTGTCTTGAGCTTAAAAAGAGCATCTTACTTTCTCAGGCTTGCGTCCTGCGTGCCTACATTTGCTTAACTTCCTCTTGAGCGAATGGGATTTCTCTCTTCTCTAGAAAGTAAACAGGAGCATAAACATTTAAAGGATGGTGGCTTAAGTTTGCAAATTTGAGACTTTCTCTAGCATTCCTTTGGACAAAAGCAGTATCGTCGGAGATTTTGGTTGTGTCTGGGTAGTTCCCTGCTCTGGGAAAATGCTCATTAATTGTTTTGGGCTTCCTGCAATATCTTGGCGTTCAAAAATATTACGCTGTGTTTTCAGGTTAGATGGCTGGGATGGTCACAAAGCTTAGGCGTGGGTTTCTTATTGAGCTGTACGGATGAAATGCTGCTGATGAGATGCCTATAGATCAGCAGAACTGAGATTATTTTTATGGTCCTTTTATTTTTCTTTACACAGGCCAAATTTTTCCATAGGCTTTGGGTTTTTGTGTGAAGGCACAGGTGTTCAGGATTGAGAATATATAAACCAAACATGTGAAACTCTTGCCAGATAATGGGTAATAACAGGAAAAAAGGGAAATGGAATAGTCTTTGTTTTCTCTGTGTGGCTCTTGAACGTTCAATCTTGCTGTTGTGCTTGGGAGGTCGAGCGCCATGGTGTGATGTACGTCTTCGTTCCCGTGATTGCGATGATGTCTTAACTTCTGTATCTTGGGAATTAAACTTCAACAAAACACATGACTTCAGAAAATGTCAAAATTTGGAAGAGATTTGGATATTCAACAGTGATTTTAGAATTGAACTAGTTTTTGTATCTGTTTTTAAAATGTTATCAAGAATTACGGCTCTGCTAGTCATCACAGTAGTGTTTTTTTTTCTCCTGTGGGGAGGAATCCTGTAACAGGTACCTATGGAAAAGTCTCATCAGTGGAGTGAGAACTGTATGTCTTTGCCACAAATGCTTTTTATTTTAACAAAATTCCCATGGTTTTAATGCTACCCAGTTGTGTATTGCTGCTTCTAGATTTTCTTTTTCTTTTCGTTGCTTTCCTCTGATGGAGGACCGTAGGATCGTTTAGGTCAGAAGGGACCTCAGGAGGTCACTCAGTCCAAAATCCTGCTCTGAGCACGGTTGGCTGAGAGGTCAGACCGGGTTCCTCGCGGCTTTAGATGTCTCGTGTCGGTCGTCTTCCATCCGTGGTTTGCAGACGGCGAGAAGAGAAGGGAAGGGGAGCGGTTTGAGCTGTGTTAGGTGAAAAGTGTCCAAGGAGAAGATTATCCTTGGCAGCCCTTGTTCATGGAGCACATGAACTTCCTTTAACACAGCAAGCGTGTTAAACTGTCTTTTCACGCTGCATTTCCATGATTTCATTAAGCTGATCTAGTAGCAGGCTTCTGCTGGAAGAAGATCTGACCTGGCTGAAGTTAATCTTGGGAGGGGAATGGGGATAGTCCTCACCCATGTTGATTTGCTGCTAATTAGCCTGAAGCTGGCAAGTGGCCGGCGCTGCAGCGTTTTGGTGGACACTCTTTGGAGATGAAACGGCTGTGCGCCATTTTTCTAGGCAAAATGAAATAACAAATAAATACCTGTAGAACTAAGGATTACTGTTATTCCCCTGATTCCTTCCTGCCATTAAAATCTTGCATTGCTTTTTCTCTTCAGGCATGGATGAGCATCCCTTTGGAGGGGGATGAGGCATCTCTTTCTTGCATAGGGTTGTCATATGCCTTTGGCTGTCTATACCGTGCCAAGGCCGGCTCTGTGAAACAAAGCCGTGGGTCACTGTTTCGGGCTCTGTCGGTGTTTCTTGTCAGCCCTTTTTAGGGCTTCGCTAAGAGCCTCATGAAGAGATGGAGTTAGATCTCCTGCCAAGCTCATCATCCGTCAAGGGAGGTGAGTCTTAAGAGTGGAAAGCCCGTGGTGTGCTGAGGATGCTCGGGGGTAGGAAGACGGTGAGGATGGGTCCATTTCTCACCCCCGCTCAAGCACGTGGTCCCCCTGTACAAATCGGCCTTGCTGTCCAACGGCTGTAAAGAGGGATGAATCTTTATTTTCTTTGCCTTGAAAAATTTGTAGTCTTGGCACATGATGCCATCATGGAAGAGAAAGAGGATAAGGAGGTATGTGAGCTGGTGAGGCAGCAAATTATCCCGCTCTTGTGCAGCCAGATAGACAATATGTCCAAGTTTGGGTATAGGTGCATGCGCCCTCTCTACAGACACAAGCTGGAGTGTGCTTGGACCCTGCGAGGTGCGGCTCTTCATCCTCCCCCAGGAATATTGGTAGAGTCCCTGTAGTTGCATCTTCTCACTGTTGATGTGAGATAGGCACGCGGGGAGGCTCAGCCAGCTGCATCTCATCCAAGCTCTCGTCTCGCACGGCTACTGAATTATTGCCTTTTTTGCAGCTACACGTCTGACTTAAAGCAAGACGTGGGCGTAGCTCTGCCGTGGTCTTCCTTCATCTCTCCGTTGGGTTCTGGTGTGCATTTAAAGTGTCTCCTTCAGGTCCCGGAGGAAGCTTATGGAATCCCTCTTGGTGTCAAGGTCCCCAGGAATAGGCTGGCTGTAGGTGTAGGCTGGTCTAAAGTTGCCTCCGTCAAGGAGAGGGCTGGATCAGGCCCCCTTTCAACCCTGGCGTCTGCAGTGGTTCAAACTGGGTGGCCGTACCGCAGCGCACAGCTTCTCTTTGAGGAAACATCTTGCTTTCCGTCCTACGACTTGTAGGAGTTACTGCAGATATCTCTTCGGACTCAGTGAGGAGCAGAGCGGTGATCTGCCCTGCTTGGTTTTGGCCTGCAGCAGCAGAGGCAAAATGTGTTTTTTAAAATATACAAATTGTAATATATGGAAGTACTGCATTCAATGTGTAACAGGCTTGCTATTCAGTATTTTAACTTTTTAATAGTTAACTATTTATTTAGGACCCAACTGAACATACTGGATATGTAAATACTGATTTTTTTTTTTTTTTCTTACACTGCTACTTTGGTTACCACCTCTATTAATGCAAAAATATGTGGGTTTCTATGTCAGATTTAAATCTTATCTGTTGATCTGTCCACCTAGAATCACTTCTGGTATACCCCAAAATGACCTTGAATCAGTGGTAGAGTTACTCCTCCTTCAGATGCCTAGTCAGGGTCTCTGCTTTTATTCATCAAACACTGATACTCTGCCAGCCTCTATGCCATTTTTTAATCAAAATTCTTACAACTATCTTCTATTACTGGTAAAGCATGACTTTTAAAAAGGTATATGATCCTGGATGTGACGTATCGTGGTCGAACATTAATAGAAGTGGAGTGTCTAATACATATATCTACATCTTTGAAAAAACTGAGCTTTAAAACCAACCCAGACAGTGAATGTTTTTGATAGACGGCCAAGAATTCCTTTATTGTATTCGGCATCTACATGGCTTGTTTTGAAGGATGAACAAGTTGACTGAAAATATTTATTTTAGAAGACTTCCGTAAGTCTACTGTCTTTTCATACTTGACATAAATACGCGGACCGAAAAAAAATTTCTCAAAAACATTGGCATTTTTACTTTCGCAGTACTTGTGTAAGAACTGTTAGGTTGGTTTATGCTTGTTGGGTGCATAGGATGACTTCTCCCGGGAGGAATTAGTAAATGATTTAATTGTTAAGGAATGTGATCCCATTAGGCAAAAATAAATAAATAATTGAATGCAGTAGATCATCCGAAACGTAGCGCTCGATTAAAACGATGTCAGCCAACTTTTTAAGATTTTTTTTTTTTGGAGTAAATGTTTTTTGGAAGAGGGAGGTTATGTTGGTAAATAACCCTTTGGGGGTTTATTTGAGAAACCTGCGCGCGGGAGAGCCGGTCCCCGCCCCTTAATTCACCAGTTGCTCGATGAGCGTAATATTTGTGGGTGATGAGTGTAACTATGTGGATTTTGTTGCTGCTGGTGGTGGTAAGGATGGCTGAACAACTCCTACTCGACAAGGGACTTGGACAGACGTTGGTTAGAAGCGGAGCCACTGTTTCTTCGTCGTCTTGTCATCAGAAAATAAAGATACAGCGGGAAGGTGTTGCTGGAGAGAGATGCAGTGGGCGGGCGACGCGGTCTGGATTTGGGCCGCCTCATTTGCAAAAAGTGAGGCAAAACGTCCCGGCGAGCAACAAGGGCGCGTGCACGCGCGCGCTACGCGTTTCATCCTTCATGGCAAGACCGTTGCGTAAATAATCCGCCCAGGCAGGCGCTTGTGTTTCGTGTTCTTACCCGGAGGCGCTTCACCATGCCTGGAAGGTAAGCGCGGAGAAAGGGCAACGCAGAGCAGAGGTCAGGATTGGGGTGCCTGCAGCAGAAAGCGAGGAATCTTAATTCCTCGGCTAGGAGCAGAATGAACCAACCAAAAGGAACTGAGGAGTCTGCAGGTGTGATTTTTATTAAAAAAAAACAAAACCAAAACCAACTTTTTCTGCTCACTGCGTAACCTTGTTGGACTCTAGCGACTGCCAAGCGCATCTTGACTTGTCAAAGCACAGGACCTGTTTCAAAGCGTCGTTGCACGTCTCCAAAAACGTCTCTGATTTCGCTACAATCTGCGGTGATTTCACTAAGGAATTTATTAGCGTTAATGAATATTAGCAGTGATCTCTCTTCTTCGAAGGCTGAACTGGTACCTCTAAGAAATACATTGCCAAGAAAGATGACTTAGCAGCGGTTCCCCATCGCTTGCTCCACCACGTTCCACGCTATGGAAGAGACGTGGGACTCGCGCGTGTTTTTTCAGGCTCAAATCCCTTTTTAATTAAAGGAGGGAAGCTGCAGGTCTGCCTTCAAATCTTTTGTTTCTGAGTCTGGTAGTCTCCCTCCATTTACGTGATTTAAATACCTCTCTAGAGCTGTTGCTATTCGTCTGCGGTGAGCAATACAATAAATAAGAGGAGTGAAAAAATGTTAAAAAATTAATACAGCACCTCCAGCAAATAGGATAAAGATAATGAAATAGGGAAAAAAGTGAGCACCGAGGTCCTTGTCTGCGGCATTGAGAATTCACCTTCCCAGCTAAAAGTCTTTGCTGGAAAGAAGCAAGATCTGAAAAGATCTGAATGAGGAGGAGAAAAAAAAAAACAACTGCCTGAATATTTTCCTGTATTTTGTTCTTGTTGAAGGAAGGTGTGAATCTCGCCCGCAGCGTTCGCTGGCTGGGTTTTTAGCAACATTAGGGGTTTCCTCTTCTGGGTCGCTTCTCTGCGGCGCAGATGTCCTACTTGAACGCTGCCGTCGTTTTTTGTTTTGCCCGGGAAGGTGTAAAACTGGAGGAGGAAAAGCTGAATGAGAAGTTTGATGCGGTGGTTGTGGTCTAGCGAATGGCCCCGGTGCGAGATCTCCAGTACGAGCCATTTCCAACCGCGTGCAAAACTCCTTTAAAAACTCAGTCTAGAAGTAGCTCAGTGTCTGATATTCATGGTTCAAGCCGCGTGCTGGGGAGATCGCGTTCTTCTCTCTTGCGTCCTGTTTATTTTCAGTAAAAACAAAATCGTCGAGAGAAGATACCTTCTTTCAAACAAACAAAAAAAATTGAAGTTAAAACCCGCAGACATGGATTTAAAATGTTTTAGGTGCAGTTTTCCTGTGTTATTTATAATTTTTACTTGAGCGTGGACTATCCTCTGCACTGAGAAAGGTGTGTGTTTGTGTTTTCTGTGTTTTTTGGGGTTTTTTTTAGAACTGGATCAACTTTTTTCTTTTTTTTTTTTTTTTTTTTTTTAGAACTGTATCAACTTTCTTTTCTGCTGTTTAGGTTTCCTGGGAGCATTAATCTACATACTTTTTGTTCAGGTATGCTTTTCAGGGGGCGGAGGGGACAAGTATTCAAAAAACTTGAACAATTTTCCTTAGGTGAAGGATCATTACAGGTTCAGATACTGCCGTTATTAGCGAGACTCCAGCTAGCTGCAATTTAATTTGCTAAACATAAATGCTGAAATTCCTGATCGTTATGGAAGTATGTGTAGGGGACCTGCAGCTCTGAAACACCAGGATAATATTTAGCGAATGGCTGCTGATGGATTTCAAGAGGAGAACTTCAGTCTCAGCTGGTAATGCTAATTAATCATAAAAAAAAAAAAATGCAACCATTTTGGTTTCTGAGCTCCGTGCAACAAAAAAGCTTTGTGGGGTGCAAAATAATTGTAAAGCTGCAAAGTCAAGTGTGAAAGTTGAGCAGAAAATAGCGAGTTAGGGACTTGGTGCACACCAGTATCGTGCTTTATAGACTTCAGGGTGCTTCTCCTGGTGGGCACCTTCTTCAGGAACAGCCTCTCGAGGTGGGTGCTCTTGGAGCTTCAGAGATGGGAGAAGTGAAATGGAAGGAAATGAAGCTCAAAACTAACCCCCAAAAATTTCCTCTGGTTTAGTTTTGGATCGTTGTGTTAGGCTGCAGTATCGTCCTTATGTGAAGACCGAGACGGAAGGTACCATGGTGGCACGGAGGACGTGGGTCAGGCCATGTTCACTGGAAAATGCCTGAAAATGGTGAATACACAGTTGATCTTGCTATTTCTTTTTTTTATTATTTTATTTTTGTCCTGAAGCAGTTAATGCTGCAAGCTTTGAGATCACCTTGTGTGTTTTTACTGGCGTCGCTGAGGACTGCTGCTTCGTTGTGCACCTTCCAGTGCTCAGTAGCTCTGCAAATCCAGACCTAAACTACCCTTTGGCTTTTTTTTTCTTTTTCCTTTTTTTTTTTTTCTGTTTTGCAGTTTGTTTGTTTTCTTTTCTTTTTTTTCCCCCCCAAGTACCTAAAAATATCCACAACTCTGGTCACCTGGTAGGAATCGTCACCTATTGTAGAGGCAAGTAGGGAAGTAAACTTTCTTTGGTGGGATTTGCTTGCTGATAAGACTATTTATTTTTTTTTTTGTATGCATTTCCTTTCCTCATTCTCTACATGCCTTCCAATTTCTCAAGGAACAAGGTGTGGGTCCTTCTGGTGCCTTAGCGCTGAACTGAATTATTCTCCGCGTTTCTTGCGTGTTGCTGAGATAGGCAGCAGGGCAAGTCCTAGGTAGGCGAATTTAGGGTGGGCAGCTGTGCAACTGCATATTATTTTGAGGAAAAGAAGTATTTTGCTCACGTTACTAAGTATGCCCAAGGGATTAGTGTTGCAGGTGAAACTTTCATTTGGGTTCGCTGCATCATCTGCTGTAACAGGCTTGAAAATGGTGGAATACACATTTGATCTTGCTTTTTTTTTTTTTTTTAAATTTTATTTTTGTCCCAAAGCAGTTTAACGCTGCAGCATACGTTGATTTTTGGGCAAAAACAATACGAGGCAGTTGCTGTGGTCTGCAGGGTGTGGCTCGGAAAGGTCTTGTTTCTGATTCCCTTTGCTAGGCTGAGCTGGGAAGGGCTAATTATAGAGACAAACTGGGGAAGGAAGAGAACGGGGTCAATTAGAGCATCCAGCACAGTTTCCTTTAAATTAGTGGTTGGGCTGGATAGATTAAAAAAAAAAAAAAAACAAACCCCAAAAACAACCCACCAAAAAACAATGAAGAGGCATGGAGTGAGATTTCAAATGCTGTGGTGCGGAGCAAGGTCGGCAGCTGCAGCAGATGTTTTGCAGTTTAGGTTTGATTTAAGTAAAGAACATGTTGAATTAGTAGTTTTATGATGAGAATTGCCAAATTGAGCTGAAAAGACAGAGGAGATATTACTATTGTTTTTCCTCTTTACTATGTTTTTGAATAGCAATAGGGTGTGATAGTGAACGAAGCAAAGGAATGCCTCGTCCCCAACCACTGAGTAAAATGGATTTGCTGTGGAAAAGGAATTGCGCGATAATTTGAAGTCTTAAAATATAACAACTCAAAAAATATAACAACTCAAGTTGTTATATTTTCATAAAAAGACTACTTTGCCCCCTGCATCTGACGTAAATGTAAAATTGATCGATTTTGGGGGTGTGTTTTCCCTAGAGAGAAAACTAGGGCTAAACTTCTTTTTCCTGAGGCTGTCTTATGGGTTGAAAAGTGTTTTGGTTGGGTTTTTTTTTTCTGAATTTCTGGATGAATTAGATTAGAGCACGCTGTATTTAAAGAGGTGATGCAGAAGCGGTGCGAGCTCTTGGCTCGTAGCTCAGAGGTGTAGAAAGCAATAAACCCCTATGCCAACGGGAATTCATGCAAGTCAGGAAAAAAAACCAAAACAGAACACCAAAAAATTTTCCTAGCGCCCAAACTAGACGATCCTTTCAGTCCCTTAAGACTCCCTCGCCTCAGTTTTGTTCCTTTTAGGAAAAAAGCCTTGGTTGGCAGACCCTCCCCGTTCCTGCCGTGTATTTTTGCTTCTCCCGTACCGGACCGCCTGCCTGGCAGCATGCAATTACCGAGAATTGCTGTGCAGAAATGGAGATGGCAGAGCAGAGAGGAGAAAAATCCCAGGTTTCAGCTGTGCTTTTCAAGCCAGATTGGCAAGTTCCTTTTGCCGGTGGCGTGACTCATCCCGGGCTTCCTCGCTGGAGGCCACTTCTGGCAGGGCATCAAAGGAGCGGCCCATGCTTTCAAACCAGAGTTGAACCAGGACCTTCCTTGAGTGAAGGCTGTTTTTCTGGTCCTGGGATCTCTCGTTGCGCAGAAGACTTGTGAGATGTGCCCGAATCTCAAGGGAATTCGGGACAAACTCGGATTAATTTGTCCTGAGGGCAAGAAGGGTTTCTTCTCGCTCCTTTGAGCAGGACACATGCTTGTCCAGAGTGTCTTGCCCAGCTGGGGTTGTGTTGGAAAAGGCCCTTTGAGATCAACAATACAATCAGCAGGACAGTTTTTTCACTTTTTAGTTTCTTTCGTAGAGCTGGTAGGTAGGGTTTTAGTGTGTCAGGTAGGAAAGTCTTAGGCTAGGAAGGGAATTTTTAGCTTTATTTTTCCTGAGGGGTATAGGTAGAGGTGTGCTTTGCTCGGGGCTATGATGCCAACACAGACTCCTGCTCTCCTCTCCTTCATCCTCCTGGTAAAATTAACAATATAAATGCTTCTCCCTCATTTTTTTGGTCAGATTAAGTGAGTTTTAAACCTGTGAAAGGGTAACTTTTTTTCATAAGCTTATTTATTTGGTGCAAGGAGCATGAGCGGTTCCACCAGGAGGAGTTGAGGCTGGTGCTGCCAGCAGGGAAGGACGCAGCTGGACCTAGGAGAGGACATCGATCTGCGGGATATGTCACCAGAGACTTGATGCAAGAATCTCCTCGTTGTGAGCTCTACTCTTGTTTTTAGGATTTTTTTTTTCGCCTGAAATGCATTGTCCATGTTTTGTAAGTTTCTAGTATTATTTTAGAAATGGTTTACAGTATTAAATAGTATTTTTAGGCTTATTCTATAGTTTATTGTGTCGCCTGTGTGCCCAGGCTACAGCTCCAGGCCTTTTGCAGAAATTGTCTACAACTTCATCGTTTGAAATGGATCCATAGGGTCTACCAGGGAGGGTGACAAAAAGTCATGGGTTAGCGCGGGGTCTTGGCACACCTACAGCCTTAGCTGTGGGATATTTCTGTTTTGTAGGTGCCGTGTAAGGGAGAGAAAAGCTTCAGAGAATATGAAAGGGATGTGCAAATATTTCGATGCTGCCTCTTTCAGATGTGTGATGGGAGAGTCTTGGAAAACCATGAAAGTGGTAGGCTTGTTTTTTCTCTTAATGGATTGGAAAAGGAGATCGGCATCCTGAGCTGGCAGAGTCGTCAACCTCTTGATAGTGATCTTAAGTTATACACGAGGAAGAGCCTTAGAGGTATAGATAAAAAATGCAAAGTTAATTCAGTAAGGATGTATTAGGATGCAAGAGAAGAGCAACGCGGTCGTATAAAAATACTGATTTTTGCTGCAGGTTGGGGCAGGGTAAGATCGCCTTTCCCTTGATCAGAGGGAAGCTGAGATACGTGCCCGAGAAGGTGGTTTTACCTCTTTTTATTTTTTTTTTCCTGTCTCTGTTGGATGTAGCCCCCTCAATTTTTATTTAGACAGTGGCGTTTTAAATACCGTATCAGTGGTTCCTCTTTTGCTGCCTCATCGCATACACGTTTCTCTCCTTCGCCCACTTCTTGGTTGTTTCATGTGCGTGACAGAGTCCGCAGCACAGAGCTGTGAACGGTTTTCGTATCGCCTCCTTATTCTGCATCTATATGGTGCAATCCCTGGAGTTTTGGAGGGCTGCTATAATACTTGTAAGTATATTTAAGCAATTTTTCTTCCCCCCCCGGCTAGTGTTGATGCATCGGTCTGTGCATTCCCTCCTCTTTTTGTTGCACAACATTTTGTGACAATTCAGGACATATTAAAACCAAGGTTCCTACTATTTTGGTGTGGGGTTTTTTTGTGTGGTTTTTTTTTTCTGTGTTTTTGTTTGTTTTTGTTTTGTTGGTTTTTTTTTTCCCCCCGAAGTCATCGAAGCTTCACTTTTTCATTCCTGATTGTTTCCCCGCAGAGTGCCGAGTTGATTTTGTGCGTGTCTCTGATGTCAGCAGAACTGTTGAGCAAGTGAAATTTCACTGCGTTGCCGAGTTCTTTTTTGCTGTTCGTTTTTTTAATTAGTCCTTTTGGTGAGAGCACTTAATTGCAAGGTATTGTGATTTGCGAGGCGCTTGGTATATCTTACAACTAAGTTGGCTCTATTTCTAATTAAGATTTTAGGTGGTCACCTTTAGGTAGTTACGTGTGAAAACTCTGCCTGAGCGTGGAAAGTGGCTTTCTGTAGGCAAGTGTGCTGAAGAAGGTAGTTCTTTGTTAATGAATTTCATAGTCTTATTTAATTTTGCATGGGTTTAGATTTCTGGTCCTGCTCAGTGCTGCGAACACATTATTAATTTTTTTCCCCTCCTACAGTATGCTTGGGCTCATCAAGATGTTATACCCAGCTTTAATTCTCTCCGTTTCCTATGATTCTCGGTTAACCCTCTTTCCAGGAAATTAGTGGCTTCCTGCAGACTATTTCTAGTTGCTGTTGGCCGAGAGAAGCGAGGTGATGTCTACGCAATGAAATATGATGAAGCGTTTGGGCAGATGAGTTTTGGAGGTACCAGGGTGGGTTTTTCTGTTTCTTTAAGGCATCGTCGAGGTGGAAACCCGCAGCAGCGGCACTTTCATTAATCTTATTTAGTGGTGTTCGGAGAATATCTGATACTATTGTCCGTTCTTTCATACGTGAAATCTAATCTCTGCTTGAATTAGCCGTTGCAATAAGGCTCCCACCTGATAAGCGAGTGGAGCAATAGTAGGGCATCGTGACCGAGGGCTTTATCCTTCACTGAGATAAAGCGTTTGAGCTTGAACGTAGGTTATTTATGCACAGAAAACAGACTTATCAGCATTCCTGAATTACCCCTATTGCAGAGAGCGGGCACTCCTGCCCCGGAGCAAAGCCAGATTTAGCTAGATGGCTTCTTTCCTATCACAAAAATAAAATATTTTCCCACGTGGACGGTATTTCTGGTGCTGCCTACGGTGTGCATGCAGAAAATGCATGAAGAATCCAGTGTCCGTGGGCAGCTCCCGCGTCAACCCGGGGCTTCCAGCGCCGCGGCTGAAATATTTGCAGCCTGTTCCCTCGGCGCCTACACGGTCCGGCGACCTGGCGAGGAGGAGGAGGAGGATGACGATGGCAGGGGCCAGAAGCAGATTGTTGCTGTCGCAAATAAAACCACTTGTCCATCCCGCTCTGGAGTAGGGGGATCCTGGAGGTGGAGCATCTTCTGCCGTGGAACGTAACGAGTGAGTCGAGCTGCGCCGAGCCTCAAAGCTCGAGCGAGATACGGTATCGGGGTTGGAGGGTGGCTGGTGTTGTGGGGCTGGTGGCTGTCTTATTTACTTCTCTCCAGTCTTGGAAAGCACAGGAGAAGACAAAAACCACGTTAAATGAGGTATTTCTAAAGCGTCTTTATGACTTTCCAGAGTGCTGGCAGTTATGACGCGGATTTTGGAGGGGGGGGGGAAGCGGGGAGAGAAAATTGCTTCCAGAGGTGATCCTGCGGCTGATGAGAGAGGTCGCGTTACGGTAGAGATGGCAGGCGTTGCAGACGGAGGAGGTTTCTTCCTGTCCTCCTGCAAAATTCTTGTCACAGCTTTTTGTTACGGGGGAATCCTTAGCAAAACAACACCGGGACACCCCTTGGAGAGCACCCCCTTCTTAACTCTTGCAAAGCGTAGCAAGCCAGCCCATGAAATGGCCGTGCTTAAGACTAATGTGGAAAAAAACTTTGAAGTTCTTCTTCGTATTAGGGGAGATCGAGTAAACTAGTCTCACTTGATCGTATTTCTATGTAAACTCATAAGCTAACCTTCTCCACTGTATATTTCTGCTAATTCATATTTTAAATGCCCTAGTGCCACCATTTGATGTTTATCTGATGTAATCGTTCTTTGCGTTGGCGTGTAACGGTGCTTCAGTTTGTGCTGGTTGTGGTGCAGAGCAAAGGGACCTGCAAAACCTCGGGGGGACAAGGGGGTACCAAAAGAGTTGAGAGCGTGATGTAGCAGACTCCGTAGTTTGACAAAATCGGTAACCAGATCAGCATGTTGGAGTTGAGTTGCGTGACATCCAAAGTAGTCACCAGTTTAGGTAATTTTGGTGGAGGTCATTCAAAATTCAATTTGAACAGATCATAAAATATCTATATATTAATTTTGAAAGCTTCTGTGTGTCTGGGTCTTGTTTGGTTTTCCTCTCATTAGTGCTCCCACGGACATTTGCCAGCGGAACTCATGGGACTAAAACTTCCTAACATCTTCCGGTTGGTAATGGTCTAGTAATCTTCTGCTTGTGTCTTCTGCCTTAAAACTGAACTGGTGACCAGAGTCCTTAGGCATGGAGAAGACAGACAAGCTGATGCATGCTTTCCTTTGGACGTTTCCCCAAATCTCTGTATCAGTTCTTTTGTTGGCCTCTCAACCTAATAGGATTTCTGGTGGTTGGTGTGATGGGCCTCTGCTTGACTCATTTGGAGGGAGTCGAGCCCTCTTCCACCTGCCTGATCCAAAGTCAGAGTCCCACCGTGGATGCATTCAGCCAGAGTTTTGGCCAGTTACTCGTACTGTTGGCACATGAAATGTAAAAAATACTTGCCGTCCCTAGGAATGTTTTCAGTTGACTAGTTGACTGGCTCCATGGGTAGCCCACCTCAATTTTGGCTTTCCTTATTTCCAATCACAGAAAGCAATGGCCAGATGATCCCAGGGAAGGAGCGTAGTGGAGGATGTTACCTCCTCTGCAGGAACGTGCTGTCTCCCTTGGTTTAGTTGGCTTGATCCTGTGCTTCTCATCTGCTACAGTGAAAAACCAGCTGGTTTAACTTTCCCTGCTGAAGATTGACACTTTTTCACCCAAAAAAACCCCAAACCTGGCAAACTAGTAAGGGTCAACCTGAAACGAGATGTCATCTATTGCATAGTCGTGTGGAGGGCTGTGGCAAGGACCTGCTGGGATCCAGATAATTTATTTATAAAAACAAATTAGAAGCATGTTTTCCATGGCTGCTTGTCGAAGAAGCCTTTTTGATTTATGATCTTGCATCTTTTGCATCTGAGATGAAAACCAGCATGGCTAAATGATGAGGTTCAGGCTGATATGAGCCAAACAGATGCACTTCAGAAAATGAAACTTCAATCTTGGATTTACTTAGCTCATTTCCTAGTGTCATTACATTATCCGGATGATGAATGTGCTTTAGTTGTGTGATCCTACGCTGAATATATTTTTAAATTTTTTTTTTCATGCTCCCTTCTGTTGATCTCATCACATAGCTAAGTTAATAGATTTAAGGCAGTTTCATTTCCAAACCATATGTTCTCTAAGGTGTTTTGGAGGGATAATTATGCTTATATATTTTATGTTACCATAGGATGCCAATATGTACTCTGCTTTTCAGGTAACAGAGGTAGGCATACGTGTTCTCAGAGAAGTTCTGAGGTGACTTGTGTTTTCTGAAGGTGACATCTCCTGTTGTCTTTTAGAGGAGCCGGGAAGGGTGATGCCTTGGATGTGAGGACAAGGAGATCACGCAGTCACTCTGAAAGTGTTTCTTAGACTTATTTAAACCCCCAGCCCACTAGTGGGGTGTTGCCTTGAAGAGCAACTCCTAAACCATTATTTCTAGAACGTTAATTATTGGGGAAGGTAGGAGTTCATGTGGTAGCTGTAAGTATAGCAGTGAATTTAAAGGATAGAGGCAAAGCAGGATCTTTCCTGCTTAAATCGCCATAGCTGAATGTAAATGTAAATTATAAAACCGATTTATGTACTCGGAGAAAGCCCAATCTCTTTTGGGAAGGATATGATTTTTTCCCCTACCTAACAAATCATGATGGGTGCCTGAAGAATAAACTCGGCTGCAATTATGAGCTGCGGCTTCGCTAATTTACCTAAATCACCGGAGCAATCTACTGAAGTGGACAAATTTAACAGCATCTGGATAGTACTAAATGTGTTGAAACTTTCTTTCTTTAAACAAATATAGTAGTTTGTTTGAAGTGGCTTGTGTTAGAGGTGAACAAGTTGTCCTTAAACTAAAGATGTGACTGAAGTTTGGAGGAAAAAATATTCAGTTGTAGTATTTGGTAACTTAGGTTGGCAAATTTCCTCTTCCTTAGGGTTTGGTTTTTTAATTAAAATTTGATTTTTTTCAACGGTGAATGGAGCCTGGCAGAATGCAAACCAGAATGCCAGTACGTGTTGTGTTTTTTTTTTTTATTGTTTAGAGAAGTTGGTATTTGCTCAGTTAAAATGTAACTTGACAAAACAATGCAGAGAGAACGCTTATCTTCCCGTAGCGCACTTACTTTTACCGGTTTTGTGGAAATGAGTGTCCTTTAATATAAATGATGAACTTACGGTCTTAGTAGAGGAGAAGTCTTGAAATGTTATGAAAATATGGCTGCTAATAATTAGCATTAGAAAATAAATTGAGCGGTTAAGAAGAAATTGGTATATAATCACTGGGAGCGACTTTATTCCATCCAATCCATTGCTGTATTGTAGGTTATTGAAGCTGAAGCCTCTACCCGGTTGATTTCAGGACTGTGGCTGGGATCTAAGCAATGCAGGGATAAAGCTGATAAGGGAGACTTCCAAGGAGGGATGTGAACGGGTTAGATGACAAAATGGGGGAATCCCTTTAGTGGTAGCGGGATGGAAGACGGAGAGACAGGAGGTACCTTCCTCATGAAAACCCGAGAGCCTGGGGTGACTTTTGGTGGCGGGGGGATCCCAAAATGGCAAGTTATGGATTATGAGGATGAATAACTTGGTCTTGTGTTTCACTCTTTGTTTAAAGAAAAAAAAATTCCCCAAACCTCTGTTTCAGAGAAACATGTTTTAAAAAAGACAACAACAAAAAGCCCTTATTCTTTTAAAAATTGTCTTTCAAACCTGATCATTCTTTAAAGGTTGGGGTCAAGGATGCTCGTTTGAGTCAAACTGATGATGCGTTTCACCATGGACTTGACTGGAAAGGCTCAAGGAAAAGGGAAAATCCATGAGGCTCAAGTGTGAAGTCGATGAGGACAACAAAGGGTACGACAAATAGGTTCCCTCGTGTCTGTCAGACGCCAAATACTAACAATTTAAAAAACACCGATGCCCTTAAATGTCTGTGAAACTAGATTATTTTCTGCCTGCAGCCAAGGTATAGATAAGGATAATAATCCTAAAATGGTTAAAATGCATTTTTCTGTAGAAAGTGACCTTTTGGCTGAGGATGGAAAGATAGGATAAGATAGCAAATGAGTCTCCTATCCTGAAAAGTCAGGTAAATCTCAGGTTTCTGATCCAAATCGTGGTCTGTGATTCCCGTGCACGCAATATAGGTGGACTTGGTATATCAGGGACAGCATTTTATAGCGGGAGGGGGGAAGAGGGAACATGAGGACGGGACCGTTATGAACAGAAAGAACAGCTTTTCATATCATCTTATCTCTCAAAAAAAAGAAATACAGATAGTGTGTAAATGTCAGTGACGGTAAAGAAATCAGGAGATGTATTTTGGTCCTCTCCGAACAATGCACGTTGATTAGCACCAACGTGGCGTTCATCCGATCAGCTAAGATGAGTCCTAAAGACCTTTCTCTGCGAGATCCAGGTGTCCAATAATTTCCTTTTTCGTGCATTTCCAATTTTTTCCGTAGCGTATTTTTAAATTTGCAGGAGTAATGCACCCGCACCTTCTCCCGACCGCGTTGGCGTGCATTGGACAAGCGCCGTGTCTTTGTGTGCCTGATGAGAGCCGAGGGATGGCATCTGCTCCGGGACGGATCTGCTACGGTGGTGGAGAGGATGGCTTGTGCGTTATGGCCCCGGGCAACCGCCTGTTGTGGCCAGCGCCGCTGTCCTAACGTTTCTAATTCTGCCGGTGAAATGGAGTGCAAGTAATTGCAAAAACCAATAGGTTAAATATTCTGATTTTTCTTTATTATTTTTATTTTATTGCTTGACCTCCTCTTCATCCCCCCCTCCCCCCCGCCTCCCTGTTTCATAATGACCTTGCTTTGCCTCCAGCGAGAAAATTGAACTAATTTTGTTGACTTGTCTTTTTAAATACTTGTTATTGGATTTACCCGACCTCTTTTTTTCTGATGTGGAGAGTTGTGCTGGCCTTAAGCCAGCTGAATACTTTGCAGTAATCTGAAAGCGTTCGGATAAAATGGTTTACGGCTCCCCTCACCTAACTTCTGCTTTAAATAAAACAATTCTCGTGAAACTTCTAGGTATGTTGATTTAGTTGGGCAGATGAGCATTTTGGAATAAATCCTTTGAGTATGACAAAGATAGACGAGATGCATGCACAAGACTGCAAATATTTTGGCTGAAATACTTTCAATGTTGCTGAATATGAATAAAAAATCTAGTATCTTGAGAAAATTAAATGGTGTGACTTTTTTAGGTAGGATCTTGGAAGGTGTTTTTGTGTTGAAGTGTGGTGACTTTAGGGAGAAGTCTGTGATCTTACATCGTATTTTGAAGTGGCAAAAAAATACGGTTTCTCGTTTACGGTTGATGCTCGATTCTCATAAACGAGGTTCTAGCATCAGGGGAAATGCCGTGTATTTTCTAGGTGATGAAGTGCTTGTGAAAAAGTATTTAGATCTGGATGTGGTGGAGTGCCTGTAGTTCCCATCTCAGTTGTCCTTCATGTAAATAAAAGGTAGAAATGAAACCAGCTGTGTTACCTGAGCCTGGTCACCTATGATCGGCGTTGCGTTCCAGTTTCTTCAGATAACACACGGCTGACCTTGGCTGCCTCCTGCTCCCTTCCAAGGGCAGGGATGCCGGGCTGGCGTTGTGTTTTGTCTTAAATACAGGTCCTGCCCTGTGTCCGCTCCGGGGCGCGCGGTCGGGGAGGTACGCTGGGATGGAGAGATGCTCACCGGTCCTTGCTTGCTTTTGGGTGGGACTCATGGTCTTAGGAAAGCCTGCTGTGTGCTCGTGTTTCTCGGCGCTGTACGCTGATGTTCAGTATACCTGAAGTAATATTAAGAGTTGGGGCAACGTTTTGGAACCTGTGGTCTGCTTGTGGAAATAGATTGTTTACGGGGGTCGGATCAAATGAAGGGTCTCCTACAGAAAGAGGTGAATGTTGCGAGGACGTGTTGCTTCCTCTAACAAGCCTTTCTCCTAGGGAATTTGGAGATCGAAAACAAGGTCTAGAAAGCATTTCAAGCTTGTGGAAGCTATTTGGTTTCTCCCTAATTTAAAAGGTGTAAATAATAATTAAAAAAAAAGTTTCAAGAAACTTAAGGACTTTGTTCATCATCAATTCTTCACTGTAGATTTGTTAAATGCAGAGTTGCCTTTTTCTGTTGCTGATGGCATCTTTATACTAGCAAAGAAAGTATCTGAAATGCACTGCTAATATTCTTTACGAAGGAAGAGGCTTAAAACCCCTGTGTACTGCCCTTTTTGGAGGCATGTCTGTATTTCATCTCCTGTGTCAGCTGGAATCGATGGCTTTCTGTGCTGAGATGCGGAGATCGCCGTATGTCTTGTGGGGAAGAGGCGCCTCCGTTCCCTTGAACGTGGAAAAGAAAAATGGGGAGAGACAGATCCGTGGAAAATAAAAGGTGGGAGGGGCAGATGACTTTGGGAATAACCCCGCGACCGAATAACAGTCCTTGAATAATTAGAAGAATCACCTTAGAAATGTTCAAACCCAAAATACCCTAGGGGAGGCTTTCGCTTTATGGCAGGTTTCAAAGAAAATTAAGATACGAGGTGGAAGAGAGATTTTTTCTCATCTTGCATCTGGCACCCCGTTTCGGGATAAGGGCGATTATCCGCTGGCTGCAATTAGGGCAGACGGCGTCACCGGCGCCGCTTTGCGAGCCGCCCTGCGGTAAACGCGCAGACAGATGTCGGAGAAGCAGTTTTGCAGACTCCTCGTTCTCCCCACGATGTTTCTACTTGAGCCGTGGAATTATCTTTGAGACGTTTAATACTTTGCTGCTGCTGCGATCTCTGTCATCTAATTTCTTACACCCTCAGAGGATGCTTGACCGCTGTCAGCGCAGGCTGCCTGCGCTGGGTGCTCAAGGACCATTTGTTTCCATTTGTTTTAATTGTTCCTTTTTGAGGACGGACCAGGTCAGAATTTCTTTTTCGTAGCGGTCCTCTGTGAAGAATCATGCCTGCCAGTGGGGGAAAAAAAAAAAAAAGGTGGGAAGCTCACCCCCCACCTCTTATTCTGGATGGAAAAATAGCCCTTGTAAAGACAAGGGAGGACACGTGGAAGTACAAGACACTCGGAATAGCAGAGAAAAAGCAAATACATTGTGCTGGTTTGAATTGAATATGCTTGGTTTTAATTTGTGCCCACTGAAGCATTGAAATCATTCCACTGCCAGTCTTGTGAATATTTCTATTTTTGCTGCTTGATCTCCAGAGAAACCAGAGCTCCAACCCCCAGATGAGATTATTTTTTTTCGGAGAATCTAATGAGATTCAGGCTGTTACTTCAACTGGCTTAATTCTTACCTTATTGGACTAATATAGTGATTAAAAAAAAAAAAAATTGTTTTCCAGAACGTGCTTTTTTGAATTTTATTTGCTCAACAGCTACATTCCTCTGCTACCCTATTTTGTGTCGAGCTCTAGCTTGGCCAGCTGAGGTGGAAGCTGTTAGCCAAGTGCAAGAGTGAAGTTGTGACCCGAGTTGCTATGTTGAGCTAGCTTTTGCCCAAGGCTGGGAAGGTTCAGATGAAATGCAAAGTCCATGTATGTCTTTGTCCCCTGGTGTCATCTTAGGTCTTGCCTGAAGGGTGGTTGCCCTGCTTCATGTTGGGTGGCCGTATGGTGTCACCTGCTTGGCAGGTCTGGAAATCAGGATGCTTTCTTCCTAATCCTTATTGGTGACGTACAATTAGCAAAAGGTGTATGAATTCCCATAAACCAGCTTTAAATAACCCAGAGGATATCAGAGGCACCCTGAACTACATGTTTATTATGTCAGTGTGTCGCAGCATCTGCTGTAGATCCTTGATCATTTACCGCTTGTTTCGTTTTGAAAAAGGTGAATTATGGCATTCCTAATGGATTAATTGATTCCCTGGTGCCGGTTGCCGAACATCGCTAAATTTCTGCAGACTTCAGTCGGCGTTATCTGCTCCATCAAGAAAAGCAATAACTTGATAACCTTAAGGAGAAGCTGAATTTAGCTCGACCAAGGCTGGAGTTCCCACAGACCCATTGAAAGTCCAGTCCTTGCTTGGTCAAGCGTTTGTCTTCTGTACATCTTGTGTTTGGATGTACCACTGATCTCTTGCCGGCCATCCGTAGCGCTTTGTGAAAACAAACACCACGCACACATAGGAATTTCTCCTTTTGCTGCTCTTCTTTTTTTTTTTTAAAATAAAGTTGTCTTTTCTATGATATTCCAATGCTGCTTTTAGCCGAGCAAATAAAAAGTGGGTCTTGGTAACGGTACCTCCCATCCTGCAGGGATTAATTAATCAACTAGTTTAGTTGATTAATTAGCGTCTCACATGCATTTTTCAAAATGTAGCTTGACTTCCTCCTGTGTTTTTGCTCCTAGATGAGCAGTGGAGGTGGAAACCTTCTCCACGTTGCCGTACTGCACCTCTGTTTATTAAAAAGGACCTCTAATTCCTCAAAATAACCTTCTCTCCATAGTCCATCCAGTTCTTGCCTTCCCCATTACAGATGTTGAAGGGATGCCGGGAGAGCGTTTAGTTTTCTCAGTCCTTCACATGAAATCCACAGTTTATTTCAGGTAAGTCATGAGCAATTAAAACAGCTGTTAATTGCAGCTACAGAATTCAGGAAGATGATGAAAATTGGGGAAAAAAAGCAGATTTGAATAGGAAGCTTTGTCCCTGTTAGGGCTAAGGGGACAAAAAGACCAGCTGCAGCGTGGGATTTGTGCTAGAGGTAGTCGCTGTGCTAACAGTGGTGGAATATATATAGTATATCATATATAACACTGGGGGTATTTCAAACACCAGTTTTAGAATCTGAATATTGGTGAAATATCAGCCTTGAACTATTTGGATGACATACATTATTAAACACTTGGGTAGCTCCCCCTTTTTTTTTTTTGTTTTGTTTTGTTTTTCATTTCGATATTAATGTTTTCAAAGAACTACAAAGCTTGTATTTTCAGGTAGCTGACAATAGCTATTTTTCGTGAGGCTGTCATCTGTAATTCAAGGGATTTTTCTCATTTTTTGGAGATTTTTTTGGATGGTAAGCAGGCTTTTGGTTTTGGTTTCATGTCCTGATGCATTCAGAACGCTCTTCTCTGGGTTTAAAAGCCACTCTCGTGTTGTGGCACTTACCTGACAGCTTAATTTTGAGATTGAATATATTGTTTTGTGGTTAGTTTAAATGCAACATCCTATTTTGCTTGTAAATTATCGTAATCTGTGGGATGAATATTTTTAATAAATATGACCTTTAGAGGAAAAATACTTTTTTTTTTTTCTTTTTTTCCCCATAAACTAATTGCTGGAAGTCTTGTTTACAATATGATTCATCCTGTTTGGTGTTTGTTTTTTGGGGGGGATTTTTGGGGATGTGGCAGTATGGGTTTAATATTCGTTTCCCTTTGATGTTTGGCACATTTCTGAACACTTTAAGACCCATTCTTTGTGCTAGCTGGGCTATCTATAGAGTGTATAGGATGCTACCGGCTACGCATCGGCTTGCGGTGTAATGGGGCTGGGTAACGGGTACCTGCATGACCCAGGGAGCAGAGGGATGCTTTCAGGTCAGCGTTACAAGCTTTTGCTTAGTTCTGCTCTGAAAACAAACTAATTTTGTAGGAGTTTAAGCGCTCGCTTTAAGGGAGCGGAAGCTACCCGTGTGGTCTGGCTATACGGATCAAATCCCTAAAATATATCGGTCGAGCGATGCGCTAAGCTGTGTCGGATGCTGAACTCCGAGGGGAGGCTGGCAACGCTCATCTCTTACTTATCGTGAACCGAAATCTAGTCACGAGCAGCCTTTTTTTTTTCCTGACGAGGCCGCAGTTATTGCTGCGGAGGGCTGACTTCCATTTATTGCAGAAAAGATGATTTTTTTGGTGGAGGGGGAGGGAAATGATTTCATCTGCAGATGAAAAACGGGAAGGAGATGCAAGCAGAAGTGGCAAACCGGAGGACAAAACTCACGCGTTTTGCAGTTGGTTGAGTCGCCTTCGTGTAAGGAGGATTTTGAAAGAACAAGGATGGGCTTGTGTGGGAGCCTTGGCGATTTCTCTTTGGGAGATAAGAGTTATAGCCGAAGAAACCGCGGCTGGCAGATGCCAGCAGCTGCAGGGCTTGGTGCACGTGGTCCTGTAAGGCTATGGACTTCCAAAAATAACTTTATTCCCCTTCAGATGTTGGAGAAAAGCTGAATCGTAGCGTCGCTTTAAAAAGTGAGAGACAAACAGAGCAGAAAAATCGGAGAATTAGCTAATAAAACACGCGTTCATTAAAAGGTATGCTTTACCTAAAATGTTAAAAAAATGGCATTTGGCTTCAGACCAGTGAGAGTGGCTTTTTATTGTTCATTTTAATCTTGAGGAGTAGGTATCCTATCAGGAGGAAAGTTGGAAATGTTTTTTTGGCAAAAGAGAAAGCTCAGGTTTTTGTGCTGATGGGTCGCCAGGAGCCGGCAGGTAATAATTTTAGTGAAATGTAATAAAATTGCGTTGGGAACACTGGAATATTTTATGTGAAGCGGATTGCTTGCCAAAAAGAGTTTTCTATGAGGAGGCTTTAAAATCATCCCTTTTTCTCTATCGGTTGCCATCCATAATCCTCCATAGAATGAGGAAAGAGAGAACATCAGTAATGACATTATTATATCTTCTTCTAGCACAATTGTGCTTAAATTTGACTTTGCGCCGAAGCGGTATTAGTGTTTTCCAGATAACTTCAAAGCTCTTAAGACTACAGGAAAAACATGAGAAATTATCAAGATATTATTTGACCCAGTGTTCAACAATAATGTGGTGACATTCAGTTATGTAAATTGTCCCAATTTTTTAATTTTTTTTTCAGGAAATTCGGCCCAGGTATTGTCACTGCCAAAGTGGTTTAATGTTTCTTTTGATGCGTGCCTGGGGTCTGTGATAAGCAAGGCTGAGAAGTGTTGGTTCAAATTGGTTTGTGCTGGAAGTGGGTTGAGTTTCTGAGGAAGGAGACCTCGACCTCCGCATTGAGGATCTGCTGAATGACATGGTGCTCGATCCCAACAAGATCCTTTCAAAAGGATCAATATACTGATATATTGATATTTATCAATATTGCTATATCAATATTCGAAATACTCTTACGTTACGATGAAATTGCAATGTGAGAAATTGTTTCTTGATGATAGCGTATGAAAATGTCATACTTTTTTTAATAAGCTGCCATTTATTTCCCTTATCTTTGCAAGGGTTGGAGGGTTGCGCCGCATCCTTCAACGCGCATCCTTTTCGGCGTGGCAGTAGTCAAGTTTCTCTGACTGTCGGTGCCTGCAGGGCTGGATTAAGAGGGGAAGGATGCCTTTATTTCCTCGAGTTTTGTTCTCTGAAGCTCTTGAGCTCTTCTAGGCTAGAAGCATCTTGTCCTTAACACCGGTGTAATTCCTGGGCGCTGAAAAAGGTATTTTCTGCATCTGTTTTGGGGCTGGTGAGATGCTCCCCTGTGTCAACTCCTGCGTTCCTTGGCAGCGTCTCTCTGCTCTAATGCTTCACATGCTTCATTTTTAACAGGTTCAAAAAGATTTTTATTGTAAACACAGTTTGTTTTTTCTCAGGCTCTGTAAGTGAAATTTTTGGCTGTAAACGAAAATAAAAATAGCTAGATATGTACTTTGTGAGATAATAGGAAGATGTTGTATCCAGCTGTGGTTTACATGTCCATCTCTCTGCTAGCTGGCTCTTCTCTGCGCTTGTATTAATGCGGTATCTGAGAGTGATCTGTGTTTTCGGGTTATCTCCGGGATATCTCCCAACTCCAGACTGGTTTCCAATTGGGTCTCCAGAGGCTGAACTGCTCCATGTACACCTGTAAGGAGAAATTTCAACCAGCAGAGCTGGAAAATCAGGTATTTTGGTTGTTCACATGAACAGAGTTGCTGTATTGGTGAGGGATGCTCTGTCAGGTGACGATGCTCCAGCCTGGAGTTAATCTGATAAAACTTGAAGGTGCTGAAAATGTAATTTTGCCACTTCTATAAATGACAAATTTATCTTGCTATTTGGAACAGGGATGTCATGCCTCTGGCCAGTGACTACTTAATTAGTCATGAAAAGCAGCAAAACAACCTATAACAATGATTTGTCCCCCTGGAAGTCTCCAAGCACTTGGGACACATGAAGCACTTCTTAGTTTCTGTTTTTTTGTTAGTCTTCGCCATTCGCTTTACAGTTCTCGTTAGCCACATAGGGAACATGAGAACGGAAGTTTAAGTTAACTGAGTGCCACCCTTGCAGCCTGCGAGAGGATTCAGCAATTTCCTTTTGATTTTTTTTTTCTTTTGAAATTGAAGTTTTATTTTATTTTTTTGTTTCTGGCCAAAAAAAAAAAAGCCAAGGGAGCAGCTGGAGGCCGTGGTGCCCGTTACCAGTCCTTGTCAGAATGAAGCTTTTAATGATGCTGCGTTTTTGCTAAGTACCCAACATTTCTTGCATCCTTGCTTACTGTGACGTCATTTCATCAATGAAGCTCTGGGATACAGAGAGAGTTAACTTCCAAGTGCTGACTGTTCAGTAAGTGCCATGAAAAAAGCTGATTATTTTAATACTTTGAGACCACTGCTGCTCTTTGTGTAGGGCATGTGTTTCAGGAGAACGGTAGTGCTTCCAGAAATCAAGATGCGATGACTCAAGTTGGGAGCTCAAGAAAGAGGAATGGTGCAGGGCAAGATTTTGTTTGCACCGTTGTTTTTGGGTGTTTTTGGGTTTTTTTTGTCTCCCAGCATCATGCGGAAAGGCTGTGACGGAGATGAGGATGGAAATCACTTCTCCCATTTGGTTTTCTCAATCACAAGACCTCGCCAAGCCTTCCTGTAGTCCCTTTTTTAATTTTAATTTTTTTTTTTTTCCCCCCTCATCCATGCCTACAGTAGGATGTCCAGCCGTGAGGCAGGAATCCCGCAGACAAGAGCTTCATTCACTTCATAGCTCTGAATAATTCCTCGGATGCTGATTCATTCCCCGCACAGAAGGTGCTTTGACCTTAAGGGGAAGAGTAAGTGATCGTGTTATTATTCACGTCCTATTTCAGTTCCTCGTTTGTCAGAACCATTTACAATGGTTTCTAGGAGTAATTAGTTTTGCAACAGTTTTTCCTGTAGATTTTTTAGGGTTTTTTTTTTTTCTTCCCACTTTCGTTTTGTCTCAGCTGAAAGGTCTGGTAGAAGCTGACAGACGTCCACATAAGATGCATCAGCAAGAGCATGATGAATAAGTAGCAACGTCCTCACCCATCTTCCAGCTGCTAGAAGGAGAGGTAACCATTGAGTGGTTGTTGGACCTCAGGGGAATATCAAAGCCTCAAAACATGAGGTAATTCCAGGCTCTGGAAGGGAGTGTTGTCTACTGAGGTGCTTCATTTATCCATGGGCTTCTTAAATAGCAAGAAATTCCAGATTAATGTATGGGTAAACAGAGTCCATCTTAGAAAGGGAAGAAGACAGACCTTTAGTGAAGCAAGAAGCTGCCATGTAACAAGCTGAAATGCAAGTCTCATCCTCTAGTACAGAGGTGAATAGACACGAAGCTGATAGAGTTGCTTAAAGTGCTGAATAAAAATGAAAAATACAGGAAAGAAGTGTCTGATACGACTTTTCTCAAATTTTCAAGCCACGGGAGAAGGTGGTGACCTTAGGATCAACTTAGAAAAATGCCTGCAACCTACTTTAGGTTACACTTAGTGTGGGCAGCTATACATCTTTGGGAATGGTTTACATAGTTTGAGCTGTATATTCACAACTTCTTCTTTTATATTCTGGCAATCCTCCTCGGAGGCTGAGTAGACATCTCTGAGTGTACAGGCTTGACAGTGTGGGATCACTCCTACTTGTATGAATATTCCTCCCTACCAGAGGCATGCTGGTTAACGCTGGCCGAGTGTGGTTTCTTCTTTTATTATGACTCTTGAAAATAACAGCCAAAAAACAGTTTACAAATCTGATTTGGATTGGAGATGTCAAGACGGTTTATCTACAAAAACATTTGGGTTTGCAGGAAGTGAAGGGACACCAGATTTTTTTAGGTTCACCCACGTTGGCTTTCAACTCCCAGCAAGATGAAGTGGATTTAGCAAGGGAGAAGAATTGGGACCAAATGGAAAATTTTATGGGGAGAGGAAAGAAACCACCGAAGAAGTAAAATGTATAGTTGGGATGCTACTGCCATTGCATGCTTGTCCTCAGTCACAGGAGATGGGTGGTTTGGTGCCTGCAGGGGTTGTGTTTCGGTTGTGTACTGGCACTCCATCACGCCAGGTCCAGCAGGGACTTCTGTCGCTGCCGAGGATCTGCAAATGTGTCTCCACTCCTGCTTTCGTTTTCTGTTCTAATTTAGGTCGTCTCACTGCACTGGCATCTCTCTTAGGTGATTCAGTCCAAATAAACTACCCTGAAATTAATCCAAAAGACCTTTTGTCTGTATGTGGGCAATCTTGGAGTGCTGATGGGGTTTTTTTTTCCCCATCCAAGCTTATCATCCCTTTTGAAGAAGTAAAATTGACTTGCCGTTACAAATCTAGTTGATGATGTCCCTGCTCATTGCAGAAGGGTTGGACTAGATGACCCTCAAAGGTCTTTTCCAAGCCAAACCATTCTATGATCACTATAACACTCACAAATCTTGCTTCTCCTGCATTAGAGGTTTCATTCTTTTGGGTGGAAACTCATTTTATAGATATTTTGCGTGCAGTTTTACTGCGAAACAGTCCCCTTTGCATCTCCTGCCTTCGCCGCACCAATACTTGGGTCCATAAATCTGCGTTTTAGGTAGCACCACCTCCTGCACTTGCACCACGAGGTTCTTTGAGACGGACCAACGTAGATGGTTAAGCGACGATAATGACGTTTCTCTCCCATGAACAAACAATGAGAAGAGAAAAATACGGTGGATGCAGAAGAGAAGGATAGTAAAAAGGAGAGGGTTAAGCATTATAGAGATGATCAAATGAACTGACATGTAAAACCGTGCAATAACTGAGCTGTTGAGCATCTACGTGGGCTTTTCTGTCCGTCTAGGACGTGGTAGCTTTTCCAGCCTCCGCTGTCACAGGTATCTCGGTCTGGCATCAGTTTTGGTGTCACGGGGGTATTATTTCATGTACCGGCAGCATGAGGCTATTTGCTGCTGCAGGAGAGAAATTTAGAGAGCTCTTGTGCCGGTATATTCAGATTAAGCAGTGAAGCATGTTTAAATTGGCTGTTTCTTTATCAGATTTTTTAAGTTTATCTATTTCAGGAATTTCTGCCGCATACGGTATGCGTTTTGACGTACCGGAGGATGGATAAACCCAGGCTGTCTTGAGCAGCCGAGCCTGTTACGATTGCAAGAGGATTGGGAACGGGGAGAAAGTTTCACTGTTTTTGTAGTCCCATGTCTGGGTTATGGGATGTTCTAATAAAACCAAGTGAACTTTGCTTCCAGAATTGCCCCTTTAGCAGCCTCTATGCTGACAGTAATCTCTCTTTTTTTTCCAAATCATCCAATATTTGGCAAACTCTCTCTGTGATTTCAGGCTTTAGCTGTCACAGATTATTTACGATGGGTTCTGATGCTTCCAGTGGACGGTTTGTTTTGGATTTTTGCCGCATGTTGCTTACGCTGTCCCTGAAAATGAAAATACTGAGATTGGTCTTTCTGAATGGAAAAATAAGAAATGGCATGACCAAAAGCTTCCATTTCGGTTACCTTTCCGAAGGTAGTTGGAGCATCCTCATTCATTTGATATCCCTTACAGAATAATGCTTGCTAAAAAATGCAGCCCCCAATGCAAGAGCACTCACTACATGCATTCATATATACATTTAATTTGAGAAAGGGCAGTTGCTAACAGTGTTTATGTATATTAAACTGTGGTCTATGTTTTATGTATATTAGACTAGGAAAAGATTGCATTTAATGTAAAAGTAAACCGCCATTTACAAGTTTAGTGTATGCACAAATCCTAGCTGGCTGTTGTGAAGTTAGTATGCTTTTTCTATCAATCTGCTGATAATCAAATTATTATTTTGATTTTTATAAGGGCCTCTCAGCTCCTTGGAAATACTGATCTATTTTGTTATGCAGGAGGATACAAGACTTAATTTGTAACCTCACGTTTGTTTGGAGATTGTGCTTTTTACATTGCGAGTAGAGTTATGATAGTAAAATTGAGCAAAATCAGCAAGCAGGGTCAATTTGAGTAAGAATCTTCATTCAAATGTAGAAAATATTAGACTGAAAGTATATTGGCTTAAAATGTCATAAATTCTCAAAACCTTCCTTTCACAGGCGTGCATAATCCATAAATTTTGGCCAGAGTGTTCATGGGACTTGGCAATTATTTTTGGTCTAATGTAGCCCTGGATTTCCATCTCCCTCAGGATCAGCATCCCATTACTGCTGCCTTCATCCGTGCCAAAGCTGGTACATGAGCGAAGCAGCCCAACCATAGCTTGGTGGTAAAGTCAGGTCATTTTATAATCTGCCACTTACTTGGGTACAGAGACAAGCTTCTCTTTTCAGTAAGATTTTCAGCTTTTCTTATATAAATGACCTGCCTACTTAGATGTAGCGTCATTTTTTTTATATGCTCTCATTTAAACGTAAAGACGTAGCAACATGAAATGCCTTTAATTAAAATAGTGCATAGAGCGAGTATTTGTGGGTTGCAAAATACTTACGCTTGTTTTGTTCTTTGCATGTCCCTATTTAATTTTTTGCATCCAAACACAAAATTATTGTTAATTTTAGAAGTCGTATAAAAGCTAGTATGACAGCCTGTTTGAACAGTTGTCATTAGGAGAGCCTCTCTCCCTGACACATGCTAATTACCTAATTACACGTATTTCATTGCAATATTTTCTCCAAAATGCTTTGGAAAGTGGCTGTCCGCAGGAGGTGTTTTTGATGTTGAGCAGAGCCAGGCTCATGTGCATCAGCGGTTGGGAGACCACAAGCAATTATCTTCATTAACGTTTCCTTGACCTAACATAATACTCCAAGACATGTTTAGCGTTATTAAAAGTAAATCCTGTCGCACGCCTCCGGTGATTTATAAGGCTCAAATTAACACCTCTTTGCTTTCTGACCTCACTAAATTTCTTAGTCATTAGTGGAAGCTTCTGGCGTTTGAGTAGTTTTTTGGGGGGGGGGAGCGATTTGGCTCTTCTGCATTCCCGGAGTTACTGGGGCTTTTAGCATCTCCATGGGGTTCGTGCTTGGCTCGCAATTCTGCTGGATTCAAGTTGTTTGGATGCAGAAGACGCAGATGTTTGTTATTCCACCGAGTCCACACAGAATAAGCATCTATAGAGAAGTGAGGAAAGCTTTTGGGTAGGTGGAGCAGAGTGACCTGATGCTTTAGAGAATTTATTGAGCTTGCAAGTATTTGACAGGAGGGAGGAGGTAGAAGGGAAGGTCAGTTTACTCAAGTTGGCCAACTTAAAGTCCTGTTTGCAGTTCTCATGTGAGTCAGCAGTGTTTGATACGCTCTGATAACTTGAATAAAAATAGCCAGCCCTCTTGTCCTAAGCTTTGAAGTAAAATCTCGGTGAGGAATTATCTAGCTTAAGTGCTTTCTTTTTTCCTTCTTGAAGAAAGGCTGATGCTGGAGTCGCAGAGCTAGACAAAAGAAAGCCCAACCCAGCACTTAACTGACATCATCCCTGTTGCATCTGTGCCTATATTAAACCTATAGGAGAGCAGCTGGAGCGCTTCCCGGTATATAATATATGTTCTGTTACCAAGCAATGCGCCGTGAATGCCTGCCAGATGTATTTCACTGTGACATATTAATTTCTTTACGTCGAATAGCGCGTGGCTGGGGATAATACACTTAATGAAATATTGGAGCGAGAAACAGTACAACATAAAATAATGCTTTTCATTTGAGGACCTCAGAAATGCTTGTAGTAAATTAAACAAATCTGCAAATCCCAGCCTTGCATGGATATAGATGATGGTGGCTGTGCTTGGACTGAAGATCTTGGATGCGGGTACTTGGGGAGGAGCGCAAGGACAGGGCAACCACATGAAATGCTTCCTCTGAATACTCTGCCCAACACCAAATACCTGAAGCTCAGGAGCTCCCTAAACCTGACGTGGGTTTTGACCTCATGGGTTTTTTTGACCGTTCTTGAGTGTTTTGTTGATGCCGTCAGGGAACCATTGTAGTTGTGAGGTCTTGCTCCTATGGAGCAGTGCTCAAGGGAAAGCTCACCGTTATACATAAGGTCAGGGTGTGCCTCATGTAAACTTTTATTTGTATAAAATATTACCTGCCACTTTATTGCCCAGATCCTGGCTTTTAGGGTCCTTGGCATTTCTTCGTAGTTACCTTTTATTTTTATCCTGGAATAACTCTTAACTTCTTCAGGGGAAGTCTTGAGTTTGTTGGAACCAATTGGTGGAGAAGTGAGGACCACTAATTCTGGAATCACTTTTCTTTTGGGGCTCGTGGTGGGGTGTCAGCTTCTTGTAGTTATTAAGTTTGAGAAATTATCTGTGCATTTGATGTTTCAGCGCTCGAAACTTGTGTTCTGTCGTTTTTAAGCAATATGAGGTAAATAAAAAGTGCAATTGTATGAGTGAGTTGGCTGTAATGTTTCACATCAGATATCAGATATGGACACCTTTGGAGAATGTTGACACGGTGGGTGGAAAAGTGCTACTGTTTGAATCCTGATGGGTTGAGAATCTGCTGGACAGGAAGAGAAAGGAGTTCTTCTACTGTTCACTGGCACAGGACCGTGGAAGAACGTATCTAGGGCAAGGACCAGGTCCACAGGAGGTGGTGATGGTCGTTTTAACTTTAGCAGCTAAAATTTAAGGGTGTTGTGTACCACACACCCACGAGAAGCTGATGACTCTTCTCACTGTATAGATTTTGGAGCAGCTGTAGTAGGTGAATTCAATTGATACAAGGTCCTCAGCCCAGGAGTGTTGGAGCAAAGTATCAGGCGTATCAGCAGTGTGTGCTCTGGGATGGGCGCCTGTGTAGGAGTCATGTGCCCCTTTACAACGTGAGAGATCTTGGAGCTTGTGACGGCTGAGTAATTAAATTTTTTTTTTAAACTATCGTTGTGTTTCAAGAGTAATTTTGAATGCTGTTCAGGAAGGCCTCTGAATCGACAAAGCAGGCATTTTACTTTTGGTCGGAGTATGGCTTTAAGGTGATATTTTAAAGTGTGTGTTTTTTTTTTTTAAGTTAGCATTTTATGCAACTGCTCAAAATCTCAACAGGTTTAGTTCTCCAACAACATCTAGAAAATATGTAACTTACGTGTAAGTGAGTGTTGGGAAAGTCAAGGAGTGTTTTCCAAAGTCACATTTAGCTGAATGATGCTTTCCCTAAGTTGGCATGAAGTATGTAAACTTGGAGAAATGGAGACACTAAATCTTAAATAAGTTATTTGGTAATATTAAGCGATAAGGCTGTAGCAACTTTAGATGTGAGGATAGTGCCGCTATTGATTCAGTATGCTGTCTGGTCTGTTGCTCATAAAATACTGATGTTATTCTCTGTAAAATACACTGAAAATAAGAGGGTCTGTCTGACTCGGAGACATCAAAGATTAAGGGAAAAATTAGCAAAAGCTTGAGGTGCTGTGGGTAGTTGTGTCCAAGTAGAAGAGAGCCTGAGGTGGCTAGGGTTTGTGTGTTAAATACCTTTATTTCAGCTTTGGTTGGTTAAAGCCCTGCTCCCTTTTCAAATGTTGGCTGGGAATCATCAATTGCCGCCTTAAGGTGATTGGTATCACCGCTTGACTTGCTCCATTGCATCTCATGGTGCACATCAAGCATTTTTCAGGGATCCCTACCAAGATAAAACGCCTAACCTATTTTTGTTTTCCTTTTTTTCCTCTTTTTTTAGCGTTGCTAACATGATGACCTGACACCATACGGGACGGTCCTGACTATGCAACGCAGGTACTGATGGGAAAGGATCCAATATGAGTGTAAATGATGTTGGAGGAAGACGACGCTTTGAGGATAGCGAGTACACGTTGCACATATACCCCGGGAGCATTGCAGAAGGGACTATCTACTGCCCCATCGCTGCCAGGAAAACTTCCACGGCCGCCGAGGTGATCGATTCGCTCATTAATAAACTTCAGCTCGAGAAAACAAAATGTTACGTCCTTGCCGAAGTGAAGGAGTTTGGTGGGGAGGAATGGATCCTCAACCCTACGGACTGCCCGGTCCAGCGCATGATGCTGTGGCCTCGCATGGCCCTGGAGAACCGCATCAGCGGCGAGGACTATCGCTTCCTCCTGCGGGAGAAGAACCTGGACGGGTCCATCCACTATGGGAGCCTCCAGTCCTGGCTGCGGGTGACGGAGGAGCGTCGCAGGATGGTGGAACGTGGCTTCCTTCCCCAGCCGCAGCAGAAGGACTACGATGACTTGTGCAGCCTGCCGGACTTGAACGAGAAAACGCTTCTGGAAAATCTCAGAAACCGCTTCAAGCAAGAAAAAATCTACACCTACGTAGGCAGCATCCTCATCGTTATTAATCCCTTTAAGTTTCTACCTATTTATAACCCCAAGTATGTCAAGATGTACGATAACCATCAGCTGGGAAAGCTGGAGCCACATATTTATGCCGTGGCAGACGTGGCTTACCACGCCATGCTTCAGCGGAGGAAGAACCAGTGCATCGTGATTTCGGGAGAGAGCGGGTCGGGAAAGACACAGAGCACCAACTTTCTGATTCATCACCTCACTGCTCTCAGCCAGAAGGGATTTGCCAGTGGAGTAGAACAGATTATTCTTGGAGCTGGACCAGTGCTTGAGGTAAGATGAAAATGATAGTAGCGTGGAAACGGTGCAAAAAAACCCCCAAGGCCAAGTAGTTGGGGTTTTACTACGGCACTAGTCTGGTGTTATCCATAAATGCTGATAATAAAGTTACGATGGTATTGGCAGTAAGAGAAGGTCGTGTTTCTGCCTATAGAATCCTGCTGGCTTCCAAAAAAAAAAAAAAAAAAAAAAGGAAAAATAGAAGTACAGCAAATGGCTTTCTGACAAATTTATTAACGCTTTGTTTTCACTGAAGTGTTTCTTAATACCGGTATATATTGGTGATTTTTCAGTTTGAAAATGGAAATGAGGAAACCTTTCTTGAATTATCAGTAGCCTTTCTTTACAGTACATTGACAAGAAAATTCATTGCACGTGGTGTATCGATAGTGTTGTATTTACGGAGTTTCTGTGCACTCAACTTCGAGCTGGGGGAGAGATCAAAGGTAACTTCTGTGGTCAAAATTTTATTTTCTAATCGTGAGTAGTTGGTTTGGCCAGTGCGATTAGTTACGTTATGAGGACTTTCCTGGTGTATGAAAGGAGATTAGATGAACTGCAGCATTATGCTTGCAGGTAGGAAACTTTAAAGCGGGATACAGGCATTCATTAATTAATTTGCCTTGAGTTTGCCCCATAACTCTTTGAAATGGTTTTCCTTAGATTTGCCAGTTCTGCTTGTTAAAGAGTTTGTTTGTTAAAGCCCGTCTTGCGCTTGTGAGCACCAGCTTCAGCCATGCCATTGTTCTTCGAAGCCGTGGTAGAGAGAGTGTGGCTTGATGGCCATGTTTTCTTCTCTTAAAAAGTGGCTTCATCTAAAGGATAGTAAAACTCATGGAATTTTGGGGATTTGTTTTCTGTTTTGAAAGGTTTCTTTGGCAGGTGTAGACAAAGATAATCTACTCTCCGTGTCTATATTCCGTTAATGAGTCTGAGGACTTGGGTCAGCTTCAACTATCGGCAGAAGACTGGGAATCAGAGGAAAGACTAGTGCTCGTGGATGTCTCGGCTAAGGATAAGTGAACAGCTTCATTTTGCAAAGCCAACAAGTTTTTTTTTTCTGTTTTCATGTCAAGTAGAACGCGCTGAGCTAATTTAATCTGGAGTTAGCAAATGATTAAAGTCATTTAAGGATGGGCTTTGCCCTGAAAAGCAGCAAAGCAGTATAGCAAACCAGGTAAAGAAATTAAGTGTTGTGGGTTTTTTTTTTTTTTTGACAGTCTGCATGAAACTGTTAATTCTTTTAAAGCACACAGGCAAGCAGACTCCCCGTTCTTGCCCTCGCCAGTGTTTCTCCTGTTGTGCAGGAGATTATGGAGCTGTTTCTTCCTGGAGTCAATGAGAACATATCGCACCAGGCTCCGGTAGACTGCAAGTAATGGTTGTTACTGCAGTGACCCAATTAGGTGACCACATGAATTTAAGAAAACAAGTATGAAAACTCTTGCATTCCACCCCCACTCCTGTTGTTTATTTGAAATGTTTGCATACCTGTTTGGTTTCTGGTATGCTTTTTCATGTATCTTGTTAGACGAAGGTGTCAGAGAGAGCATCTATGTCTAGCTTAGATTTCCAGAGGTGGAGAAGAGAGATCTCCATGAAGGGGAAGGTAGAAGGAAGTTTTGGGATTTTTTTTTTGTTGTTCTTAAATTGTACTTTTTTCAGGAATAGGTAAAATAGTCCAGTTGCAAAACTGCTTGAGCATCACTCAGTCTACTGATGCAGTCCCTTAAAGAAATGAACTGTTCCACCTACTTGAAAGACTAAATTCATTTTGTTTCCACCCCAGATACAGACTTACAGTCAAACAAGCTTGTGTCCAGAAGCAAGAAATAGAGAATGCCCATGAGCTGCACGTTGCTTTGCTTTTCTTTCTCTGTTTCCTGTTATTTTATGCTATCGAACAGGGAGGAAGGGTGCAAGCAATTTCAGGACAGTGCAATTTGGAGATCCCTGTTGTTACCCCCGTGTTTCAGGATCTGAAGTTTAAGTCTACTTGCTTGGCTCTTGGATGGAAGGCGGCGGCGCAAACGGTTTCCTGGTAATGCTGCTTTGGTGATGGCCACTCGCTTCTTCCCGGGGACTGTTGCGTCTGTTGAGGTTAGGTAGAGGGGAGGGATGCACTAAGCCTCTTTGCTTTCTTTTTGCAAGATCTGTAGCTGTTTTTAAGAAGAAAAAAAAAAAGAAAAAAAGAAAAACAGCTGTTTTTAAGAAGAAAAAAAAAAAAGAAAAAAAAGAAAAATCTGAATCATATCTGTGATATCTTTGGCTTTTGGAACAGAAGTTTGCATTCCTTCGCTCTGGCAGCTGGACGGCTGCTGTTGGGCTTCTCGAGCTGCCTCCAGGTCTCCCGGAGAAAGTGAGGGTAACCCAGAATTTATTCTCCTCTGCCAGCGCCAGTCCCAAATAGTCACAAATCATGCAGGCTTAAAGATAAAACGTGCCCGCTTCTGCTTTTTCTTCCCTTCCTAAAATTGCCTAAAAAAGGGATCATCAGAGAAGAACTGTTGGAAAGGGTCGTGTTACCCTGCCACCCGTTTGCAGGTTTGACCTTTTGTGATTCCTTGTGTTTGTGCTTAAAATACACTTTTCACTGCTGTAAGCTTAGACGCCAAACTTGTGTATATTTTATTTTTTTCATCTCCTTCTTCATTCTTCTCTCCTCCTCCAGACACCATCTTCAATCCCCTTGTTTTCCCTCTATGTATTTAAAATTTAATTCTGTTCAGTTCAGGCTTGTCTTTTAGGAGGCAGCGAATACCTCTTTCTGCTGCGACTCCTGATTTAGGGAACAGAGCATGGCAAATAGAGTTTACTCGGACCCATTAATCTCTTTTTTTTCTTTCCCTGCTTGCAAAGCACCTCTGGCAACACCAGTGTCTGCACCGAACCACCCGTTCCTGGGAATGCCTTCACAGTCGTGCTCGCACGGCAGGAGCGGAAGCGGAGCAAAATTAAGATTTTTTTTTTTTAATTATTATTTTTTCCTACAGCATTGCTGTTTTCCTAATTTACCTGTTTTTAATAGCTCAGACTATTGTTTGTGATTTTTTTTTTTTTTTTTTTTTTTTGTGGTGGTGGTGGTGGTGTTGCATGAGATTCCTGTGAGCCTTGTCCAGATTGCACTTTTGGGGACAGCTGTCGAGGCAAGCTGTTACTGCCATCTAAACGTGGTAACATCATCGGGTATCATGCAGTTAGAGGCATGTACTGAGACCAAACACATCCTTTTAAAGTATATTTGACGTAAGTCCGGTGGATTTTTGTTTTTCCTACAATGGGATTCAATAGGCAAGCTTTTTTGTAGCGGTGCTCCCTGGGAACGGCTGCAATATGTCCTTTTTTGTTTTGTGGTAAATGCTATTATAGAATATTTAAATATTTATGTATTACTTATTTGTGATAAATGATGTTACTTAAATACTGTACTTTTCTAATAACAAGGTTCCAATTGGTTTAAAAAAGTGGTTTTCGTTATATTTTTTTTCTGTATTTCCCCCCATTTTCTTACAAAGCACGTTTTTCCCTGTAGAAGATTGCTTTTTCAGCAGGGTATCTGTAGAACTGAGCTTTCTGAAAATCTGCACTCTGGCTATTTAGTTTCAAGACTGAGCTTCTCAAATTCAATTATTTGATGTCATTACCAGAGGAAGAGTTGCACGTGCTGCAATTCAATTCTGTTTCTGATAGACTTCATGCAATACTGTAGATGAAAACTTCATTATGCTCAGCTTGATGCTCCATCAGGGACCCAGAGTGCATAACTTTGCTGCCACGTAGGTAGTTTGTTTTTCATTTAGATGCCAACCCTGACGTTATTTAAGAGAGCATCGAGGCGGTGTGCCGGTCAGGCAAACACTTTACTCCAATAATTGCATTTTTTTTTAGGAGAGGGCAACAGGAGGAGCTTCCTATAGGCAACTTATGCAGACCACAAACTATTTCTACTTAATTTCTAATTCTGAAAACTGCAATTAAAGCTGTTCTCTAAAAAAAACCCAAAATGTCGTTGTCATAGGACTTCCAGTTAAGGGTAGTGAGACACTGGAAAAGATTGCCTAGAGAAGTTGTGGATGCCCCATCACTGGAAGTGCTCAAGGTCAGGTTGGAAGGTTTGAACAACCTTGATCCTAGTGGAAGATGCCCCTGCCTACAGCAGGGCGGTTGGACTAGATGATCTTTGAAGATCCCTTCCAACCCAAAGCCTTCTGTGATTCAATTAGTGGTCTACCTGGAGAGCTGTGGTTTGGCCACACGGCTGTTTTACCCCATGGGTAGGTGACTTGTTCATGTGAACTTTGGGCAGTGTTTTAAGACCCTGTTTTCTCTTTAATTAGACTAGCTAGATGCACTTTCAACTGGAAGCCCAGTTTGTTTGCATAGACTTAAACTTTTAAGGGTGGGATGTTGGTGTGCTGCTCCCCAGCCCTCCCGGGGATCTTCACCCTGCGCCGGCACACGATGCAGCGTGTGAGCATCCTCCTCCGTTTGGCGCCAAGCAAAACGTAAACCGTGTTTCAGCTTTCCTGGGGAGGTTTGAACGCAAGTTAATTTATTACATCATGTTACTTTTATTTTCAATTCTTGGCAAAAATGCAGAAGAGGCAAATTTCTCCCTGGCTCAGGTATTCCCAAAGGTCCCCAGGCAGGTATCGGATGAGCCTAGGTCTAAAGGAGTCTACACCAGATCGTTTTATCGTCCGTGACTTTCTCAACATCTCGTTTGTCACAAGAAATACCGCGACGGCAACTACAAAAACCAGACCTGTTTTCTAAGCAGCTGTTGACACGCATCTTCAAAAGTCCTGGTGGGGATTTCTCAATTGCTTTTTTTTTTTTTTTAATTAAAAAAAAAAAAAAATAGCCAAAAGAAATGTTTCTGTGTCAGGCTGAGGAACGCTGCTGGTGGCGGAGAGTGGCTGTTGCTGCCCTTCACAGCTGACGTGCGTCTGCAGCATCTATGCTGGGGGGGGGAAAAAAAGGAGTTGATTGCTTGAATTGCTTTTGCAGAAAAATTGCAGCTAGCCTTTTGTAGCGGCGGCAATGCTGCTTGCATTCCCAATAGGTGGTGGTTTGCATAGAAACCTTGGGAACGGCAGCTCGAATTGCTTTTTAATTTCTGGAGCAATATTACACAATATACGTGTTCTGCTTGTATGGGGAAACTATAGTTTCAATCTTAAGGTCTAGAAGTCCAAAAGCTGTTATTTGTCTTTTTTTTTTTTTCCTTTTAATCCGGATTGTTGGACTGTTGGGGAAAATGTAAGTGGCAACGAAAAGTGGATTTTCTTTTATAGGGCTTTGCCGTGGTAATGTACAGGCTGCTTCCAACTGAATTCAGCTCTTGTGGCAGCCGCTGGAGAGATGGGCCCTCTTAGGGGGGAGGGAAAAACCAGAATTTCAGTAGATGCTGCTGAATGTTTCCAGAGTTAAACAAAGAGCCATTGAGTGGAGTTAAAAAAAAAAATTACAAAAAAAAAAAAAAATCAATTAACGAGAAGAATCAGGCATGTCCCGGACTTTCAGTATATTCGAGTGGCATCGGCCAACGCGGAGATGCTAAAGCAAAATGTGCGCGCGTCCTCCACCGCTTCTCCCAAGCGATTTGGCTGGATGCGTGCAAGACCTGTAGTAATCCCAGGTGGGACCCAGCTCCGCTGGCAGATCCCACCCTGTTACCTCCTACGGTGCGTAGCCAGGATAAGGGGATGCTCTTTTCCTATAGTAAATTACGGTGGTGTTATATGCCTGCGAGAAAAGACATTTTCAAATGGAGCATATTCATATTTTTACTTGGAACAGTATTAATGGGAGGTAAACGTTGAGTATATTTACTTCCCCCCCCTGCTCCTACTTGGAACAGTATTAATGGGAGGTAAAACTTGAGTATATTCACTTATTTTTTTCCCTACTTGGAACAGTATTAATGGGAGGTAACCAAATTTAATTAAAATGGATTTAAAAAAACCCACAACCCACCTCTGATTTACTTCATGAAGTTTTCCAGTACACTGATTTTAAGTCGCTAGGTTGTGTCCTGTGGCTCTAGAGGTTTTCTATCTGAAAAATGGACTTATATGCCGGTTACTCTGCTCATTACTGACTCTTTGGTCGTTTTTAACCCATAATATATCTAATTATTATTGATCGCCTGTGTGGCCCGAGTTTGGGGTAGGTGTTTAATGCAGCGGCCGGGATTTTTTTGGCTTCGCGTTCCTCCCTCCCCGGCGCACGGAAAGGTTAGAGAGGGAGCAGCGCCCAGAGATTATACAGATGATGCCTAATGTGGGAAGAATTTGTGCAGGGCCTCCGCCGGCAGCGGGGACACAAAGGAGTCATACAGCAAGGCTCATGCACCAAATGCTTTTCACCAGCGCTTTCAAAATGCTGTTATTCTTTAGCTGGGGATATTTTACAGTTTGGGGCTCTGTATCAAATAGCGTCTTGTTCATCCGTTTCTCTGATGCCGGATTATTCGCTCTTTTTACTTTAGAGGCTTCCTGTAATACCCAGATTGGTTCCGTCGGTGTCTGAGTTTAATATTTTTTTTTAATTATTATTATTTGCTATCTTCAGCAAACATTTTGTCACCACCAAATCCAGTTTATTGTGCTTAAATGACAGAAATGGTTATTTCTGAAATAAGATGACTGAGGGAAAACGGATTAGTTATTAAAGGAGGTTTATGTGATGCTGCCTTTTTCTTCACCCTTAAGAATTAGCAGCTATTTTGTTTCCGGGAGGGAATTGCTAAATAAACCCTTGCCTTTCCTGGGTGGAGTGCTTGCCTTACAGGGAGCATTTTATTGATCCTGCAATGGGTCCAAGCATCCCATCTCTTCCCTCCCTCCTCACCACGTCTTTTGGGGGGGAGTTGTTTTGTTTTGCCATTTGTTCTCATTCATACCCTTCTATTTTGAGCCTTTTCTTTTACTTCTCTTTCACTGATCTCTTAGGGTTTCGCTCTTCCCTCTATTGATCTATATCTAAATATCTATAAAATCTAGATATATTTTGTACCTAGAGATCTAGATTTTATAGATATCTGGATCCCCAGATATCCAGACTTTATGGATCCCCAGACATCCAGATACCTAGATTTTATAGATATTTGTCTCTATCTATATAGATATCTATATAGCTATGAAATATAATTCTGAGTGTGACCCAAGCAGGGACCATGTATTCATGCTTGCATGCAACTATAGTGAACCCAGATGACGCTCAGCATTATATGGCATTAGAGAACAATTGACTTTCTTAATACCATTTTTTAAATCTTCCACTGACTTATTGAACCAGTGTATTGGTTATTTGGTTTTGTATTAAGCTTTTTTTTTTTAAACCTGAATATCAAGGTGCACGTTTTAGTGGGCATGGTGGTGTTGGGTTGACAGTTGGACTCGATGATCTTAGAGGTTTTTTCCAACCTTAATGATTCTATGACTCTGAGTCTATGTTTTACAAAGCATGAAGGAAGGACCTCTTTTCTGAAAGCTTTTTGTTTCATTTTTCGCTACATATACTTGTCAAATAGTATAATGATAATGTAGTACTCTGCCAAGTAATGTTTTTGACCAAAGATCGTGCTGCTACTGTCCAGTAAGTCTTCGATGAGGACTTAATGTCGATAAGCGAAGCACAGGCTTTTTACCCCTAATGTGCATCGTTAATGTGACACTGTATTTTTCTAGTCGCGGAATGAGAAATTAATGCTCTAGTAGGGATTTCGTTTCTTTCCCCCTTCTCCCAGTCAAAATACAGATTGTGGGTTCAGGACCATTTACTGAGACCCTTCTGATTTTTTTCGTGGCTGGGGAACCCATATCGGATTTTACACGCTGGGCTTGGGTGCTGGGTGGATGCCAGATGGGTGGTGTGCTGCAGCTTGGTCACCCTTGGTGGGGAACAGAAGAACCCTGAGAACAAGGAGCCTGTGTAGGACAGGGACTACACCCAGCTCCGGTGGTAACAGCTGACAAATTTTGCCATTTTAACGGTTTCTGCTGTCCCCGTGGTTTTTGCAGGCACAAAATGTGAGTGCTGTCCACTAAACGTCACCGGTGAGCGCGTTTTGTTTTGCCGCCCGAGGAGCAATACCCTCTTTTGTCTGCTCAGTGACGAGGTGATGGTGCCTTATTGAGCTCCGGGGATTTGACCAAATTGTTTCCGAAGGCAGCAAATAAAGTTTTCTGAATCTGTCCTCGGTGTCTTCAAATGTGAGAGGTGTTCCCTTCTTATTTATAGCACAGAACTTGTTATTGTCACTTATTTCATATAGTGGAGAGACAGAGAAAATGCGATTAGTTATGTTGGTTTTTCCCTTTTAATGTCTCCAGTGATTGTTGATGTATATAAACCTAAAGGAAGAGAGTTACTTCTGGAGTCAGTGCATGTGGCTGGTGCTTGCTCCTGCTTCTTCTTTACTTTTTCCTGTATGAGCCTGGGCAGGTCTGCAAGCATCGTATCTGTAAAGGTACTGAAGTACGTCGCTGTCCTAAATGGAAATAAAAGATATGTATACGTGCATACGTTACATATGTGCACATCCATTCTATACACACGTTAGCAAGCGGTTCA
>NW_010562850.1:43881-47872 GCF_000687285.1 Phaethon lepturus
GCCGGTGCTGAGCCCGCGTGTGTGTCTCCAGCGTCTTACTGTGGATGAGCTCCCATCTGGTCCTGCAGCAGAAGACCTCAGTTGCCTACAGCCAGGATTTACTTTGAATCCTAAGAGTTTTGGAGCATAGAAACTGGGGAGGATTTAGTGGGGGGGGGTCAAGAGGTTCCCTTTGAAGACTTCCTGAGCCAACTACAGCACTGTGGCTGTGCAATGTATACACCTTATTTCCCCATATGCTTCCTATAGGAAGAGGGAAGTCAATGCGTTTATTGATGGCTGCAAGTAGAGCATGAGCATCGGCATGAATAGTGATCACCATTTAGTGTTGTGTCAACAAAAATGTCTAAACCCAAGAATTGCAGGGATAAGTGGTGTTGACCATCTCTTCCACAGCTTGGAGAAGATTGCATTTTCTTTGTGGTACCAATGTCTGCCAGATACAATGAAGCTTATCCAAGTGCCTTCTGCTTTGACCAAATAGCTTTGCCAAATTCAACAGAAATAAATTTTTAAAAGTGCAGCAATATAGGGAAGCATAGGCAGGTAGCTGCTCCAGTTTGTTCAGCCTCTAAGGTTAAATATTATATAGAGGTTAAGTTAAAGCTCAGCGGAGTGTGTGGCAGAGGACAATGGAGCAATCCTTCCCCAAACCCCCGTTGCACAAGTCTCGCTGAAGCTCATGGCAGCAATTTGGAGTAGGCAAATAAAATCATTGTTTCCCGTGTTTACGGAAAGGATCTGCCTTAACTGCAGCAGCCGATTGCAACTAGCTTTTATTCGCTTAATTAAGATGGATGAGGGATAAACGTCGTGCCAGACAGTTGAGCCTTTGGCTTTGTCACAGTGATTGGGGATTTGGACTTTTACAGGCAAATGCTGCGATAGAGAAGATGAAAGGATAAGCTGAATCTTAAGAATTACTATTGAGTTTAAAACAGCAGAGGCATTTTGCAGGTCATTTAAAAAAAATAATTGTCCATTTCGCATCAGCATGAGCAACAAATTAACGAAGCTCTCTATCACTGGGATGGTTGTTGCCCCACATGCATCGCCGCTCGCTCCTGTGAAGCTTTGCGATGTAGGTAAACACCACCTCTGTTTTGTAGAGAAGAGCCTTGGAGAGTGAGGTCCTCCTCCTTTGTCCACAAGGATGGCTGCGCTCAGCCAGACGAAGGCTTCACCTCGTTCCTCATCCCATCTGCGGGATGGGATGATCCCATCCATCAGGCAGGGCATGGTGAGGCTTCCCTGCCAGTCCCACCACTTTCAGTCATCTGTAGCTTAAGGATCTTCTAAATTGGCGGCGATCTCCGTCTAATAAGTCTGGATGGGTTTTTTGAGGGTCAGCTAGACTACGTGAAGCTGGTGATGCCTACCATAAATTATCTTGTCAGCTTGCAGCAACGTCCGGATGCGAAATGAATAATTTAATCTTCCTTGTAAAAGCATTTTGAAAACAATGTATTCACCGTTTTCAAGAGTCCTAGCCCTACCAACGCCCGTAAGTAAAGCCAGAATAGAGGAAAAGATGGTACAATATTGTTTAAGAATTGAAATAATTCACAATTTAGCACAGCCCAAGCCAAATCAGGATGGTTGGCCGTTACAAAGAACGTTTATTTATAGTCATGAAAGCAATTTGTGTTAGTTATTTCCATGGTAAAAGGTACCAGGAAACCATATAATCCACTATAGGGGAAGTAGGGTTCTGAGTAATTGTGATTATTTCTGATTTTAAACATTACTGGATATATTTAATACTTTTTCATTTACCAAGATGATTGATTTAGTGCGGACCAGTTCATGCTGTTAAGGGCAGACTGGTCACAGGATATAATGTAGAGGTTTCCAGGCAGTTCCCATGAAAATACTTAAAGAAATGCTAATGCCACATGCTAAGAAAATAAGAATTTTGAGGGAGAAAAAAACCCAAAACAAAACTAATTTTTAAAAAGACCACCTTCAGTGTAAGAAACTCTGTTTCAAACTCCCCTCACTACCATTTTTAGGAAGGTGAGGTTTTGAAGAAAGAGAGGACAGGTCTCGGGGAAAAGGGGTTACGTGTACCAAAAAAATGCCGGGGATGAGGCTGACTTTTTTTAATTAAAAAAAGAAAGGAGAAAAAAAGAAAAATTCAGCAATTTCTGGCCATAATGCACTTCAAATTTTTTTTTTTTTTTTTTTTTTTTGTGCCAGTGTCTTCTGGATCTGTAACAGCCTCGTGCTTGATAGGAAGGAATAAGAACAGAGAAACAGGATTCCTATGCAGCGACTTTGCGGTAGGGATCCAAGATTTCCCGATTGTCCCAAAATAGGCAGATTTACTTCTGGTTTTTAATCAGGGAAAAAAAATCTTGGACGGGGAGCTGTGTGAGGGATGCCAAAGGAGAATGAGAGCGTGTGGATAAAAACGCTCGCATCCAAGATAAGGGCAAAATGTTAAAACTTTAATCTGCTTTATCATCAAAGAAATTGGAAATTTTTTGGAGAAATGGTAGGTTTGGGGAGCAAAGGTTTGGCGTGGCGGCTCAGGGTGGGAGCTGTATCCCAAATATGCAACGCTCGAGTGTTTTCCGAAGCAGAGCAGATCTAATCTCTTTGGACTTCAGCGAAGCAGCTGATGTGCTTGGAGAAGAAACAAAAAAGAAAAAAAGGGGGGTTGAAATAGAAATAAATAAATTTTAAAAAAACCCCAAACAAAAAAAACCCCCACAAACACAAAAAAAAAAACAACCCACCACAAAAAAGAAAAAAAGAGACCAAGCAGATTGTAATAATATGAAATTTTACGTGAAATTTATGTGAAATGTGAAAGAAGAATTACTGCTTTCTCTGAATTCAGAAAAACTTAAATACAGGCTGGGAGATGTGAGGGGCAGCGCTGAGTCTCTCCCATGGGAAAGTGTGGGGTGCAGGTGGGTTTTTTTCTTATGGTATACAAATGTCACTGTGAAATTCAATTATCCTTTAATTAAGGAGATCCAGAAGATGCTCCGGAAGAGTAGAAAATTCCATTTTTTTATTCCCCCCCCTCCACCCCCCAAACATAAGTGAAGTGGGCTGCGTCTGACGGAGCAGATTTGGGGTTGCCTCCTTAAAACAACCAATTTCCAAGGCTTCTGTCCACTTCTCCGTCGACAATAAACTCTGCCAGCTTCAGAAGTACACTCCCACAGTTCCGTTTAAGGCTCTGAGAAACGCGCAGTCGGAAGGATTGGAGTTTATTTCTTTATTGCCTAGGCTACGGCTGCGGGAGCAGCGACGCTCCGAGAACGTCTTTGAATTATCAGGCTGAACTCTACATTTCTGGGCCAGAGTTTTCTTGGTATTTGGAGGCCTCTGGGACAGAGGTAACCTTGCCAGCACTTCGTAAATTTGAGCCAGGCTTTTTTTACCTTAGTCAGGAAATTCATGTTTGAGCTTTACTTAAGATGGGCTTCACGGTGATCTAATCCCAGCTCGCTGCCAAACCCAACCTGCAATTTTTTTTTTGAATTTTTTTTTTTTTTTTTTTTTTGCCTTTTGTTGGTTGGGGGGTTTTTTTTGTTTGGTTTTTTTTGTTTTTTTTTGGGTTTTTTGTTTTTTTTTTGGTTTTTTTTGTTTGGTTTTTTTTGTTTGTTTTTTGTTTGTTTGTTTGTACTTTTTAACCTGCAAATGGCTGAAATAATAACAAATTTCACAATGTTTTCTATGCTAAAGGAATTTCACTTTCTGTAATGATTGCATTTACTGTTCAATAGGTTCAATATATACCTAAATAGCACTGGAAAAATAATTTTCCTTTTTAAATCGGCGGAGACCGCAGGCCACGCTCTGCCGTCTGCGCGGGGCAGAGCTGACCAGCTGCCCAGCAGGATCTGCTTTCCAGGAAAAATCCTAAGGAGTAAAATGTTTTTAATTTCTCCAAATGGCAGCTAGAGGAAAGCATGTGGTGGTGTTTTGCAAGTGTTGGGAGATCGTGTGTACATATATATATATATAGATATAA
>NW_010562851.1:0-4107 GCF_000687285.1 Phaethon lepturus
ACCTTAATGATTCTGTGATTCTGTGACCTTAATCAAACTTGACAGCTCTCCATGGTGGAGAGCTGCATCAGGTTTGCCATGCCAGCCTTCAGGCAGGTGGGTTTTAATAATGTGTAATGCCACACACAGGTACATCATAAGTACCTTAGGACAGTGCCATGACAGGGCTGCGGCTGAGGGCTGTACCTGGTGCCTTTGGCCATGCTTCATCAGAAGCACCATGGGAGTAGGTGTCACCTAGAGATGATAGTCTCTCCTTACCTCTCAGGATATCTTGCACAACCAGAGTGTTTGTGGATAGGTAACGATGTTCACCCAACCAGAATAGCTTGGCACTTGGCTTCACGTGCTTGGATAGAGGCTGTGGGACAGCCAGTATGCTGAGCTCAAGGGGAAGTCAACTGTGGCGATGCTCTTCTGGTTGGTTCATCATATTGACAGGCCTGTGGGGAATATGAAAAAGGTGAATGCTTCTTGTGACTACCTCTCCTCCACGCTCAAGAGCTAGGGTGAAGCTTGCTGTAATAAATACAACTCCTTTAATTTTTCAAACATTTTATTCCAGGCAGCTTCTCCATCTAAAATCCTTTCTGAATGAGTGCCATGACCAAGAAACCAAGGACAAATATGGAGGATTTTTTGCCAAATGCTTCCTTCCTCAGGAAGTCTTTGTAGATCTTAAATTTGGCCTGGTTTTGGATGTGTTTTTTGAAACAATGTTACACCATCTTGGACAATCACCAGACTGGGCTTTGTGGACCAACCCTCCCGCTGGGTCTGATGGACGTGCAAAAATGGCTAAGTGTCTTCTTAAAAGGGGTTGTGACCACATGGAAAGAAATTTTGGAATAAGGTTAACTGTGCATCCAGTTTTGCTCGGAGATTTTTTGCAATATTTACACATTGGAAAGGATGCAGAGAGAGAAACACGTCTCTCGAGAGAGCCATGCTGGAAGGCAAATTATTCATGCATTTCCTTAATACAGGATCTTTTGTATATTAGAGTAGCTTTAATGCTCCTACTAGAAATTTCCCATTGAAAACATAAGGTTCTGTAAAAACTCTGTAGTTAATTAAGGGTTGTGCATGTCAGCATTAATTACACTTTGCTAGATGATAGTTAAAAAGGTTTCATTTCACAAGTGATGTTCTTCGTGCAATTGAGTCTCTGGGATGAGTTTATTAAATCATTCTGAATAGGAAAAGTATTTTGATCATTAAAAAAATGTTTCTCATGCTCTTTTGAGATTCATTGTCTTCATATTAAAAAGATTTCAACATGACAGGAACTTGTAAAATTGATTCTAGAAAAGCATTTGTACATGCAAGCATTTACACTAAAAACATGTATGATGCAAACTTTACCATCAGCTGTCAGCATAGCCCAAATCCTTCCGCACCACTGGCATATGTAAATGGTATGAATAATAGATGCTTATTTTTTGTATCATTAATCCCTAAAACAAGGATTTTACTAGTGTGTTATCCCTTATGACAGAAATACCAAATATATGGCTGGAGAACAATCCATGCAGACTTTTTACAAAATATGACAGAGATATTTTGTTAAAAATTTCAAATGAAGAGTGAGTCTTGTAAAATTTCACTTTGGCATTTAGTGAGGAAAAATAAGGCCAAGGTTTGATACAATGTCCTTTCTTTAAAAATTATTTTCTCCCCTTTTTCAATTATGCAGTAAACTCGTGATTTCAACCATGCTGCTGAAACGCATTGGAATACACACCTGCCAACATCTCCTGCTGAAAAAAAACAGGGCGCTGAAGTGAGCATCATTCAAAGCTGGTTTAATCTGAAGACTGACTTTTTTTCCCTGTGGACACTCAGAGACGATTCATCCTTTATTAGTTCTGCCCTCTTCAGCACATCATCCATCAGTTGTATAATTTCCCCCGCACTTTGCTCCAGCACAGAGAGTGGCTTTCCAGGAATGTAGGCTCTAGCATGGCTCTTCACGCTTCCAAACTTCACCTTTCCGTATCTGCCTAAACTAGAGCAGCTTTATTCTTCCCCTCCAGCAACCTTCCCATACAAGCTATTTCTTTTGTTTGCTGACAACTCAGTTTATGCTGAAACATGTTCACTCAAGGACTTTCCCTGAAGTAATGAGGAACATGTAAGAATGTTGATGTAATCATTTCAGAGTAAGCTTGTATGAAGACAAAACCCAAGATTTGCTGAAAAGACTGTGCCCTGTGCTTCATGAACGTATTATACAGACAAGGGGCATGTAGAAAAAGACAGCACACCTACTTTGTATAATTTAGAAAATACCTACTTTGCAGAAATGGTGATTGAATAGTTAAGAATTTAAAGACTATTCAGATTAGAGGTGTTCCTGAGGGACTCAGAGTTAGTCAGCTGAAGCTCAACAGTCCTGTAAACTCTAAGTGTGGCACACCCTGTATGAGCACCATGCAGGGATACAGCTTCTAGCAGAAAGGAGCAACAGTGCCACACAACACCCTTAGTCTCTGTGTGCTTGAGTACCTGTACATGTAAGACCCATTGCTATCATGACTAAATAGTCCCATTCCCCCACAAATACAACTTAACACCATCAACTAGCCGTTAAGACAGAAAAATAGCCACATTGCTGAGCATCCCACCCCTCTACTCTGAGACTGGACTGCATCTGGCTGGAGATGTTGGCTTTGTCATCCTGATCCACACTGAGCAACTGTAGTCAGAAAATAAAACTCAGCTACTGTGATGAGCTGCCCTGGACCATGGGTGAAGAAGGAGCTCAAGAACTGAGTAGGGGCATGGGGAACCCAAGATTTTCCTGCTCCTTCTGCAACATTTCTGTCTCAGGAGGTTCTCAGTGTCAGGACTTTGTCAGGATGAGGAAATAGCCATTCTTCTTTGTGGTCATTTTGAGGGTGGGTTGCATGGTGGCAATGGATGGGGACTCATGAAGTAAGCTTTCTCTGTGATTAATAGCACTCAAGGCTTGGAAAGTGCTAAAATTTGAATGTTCTGGGTCATGTTTGAGTCCATAAAGCACAGGGATTTATTTCGATCAAATGATGGAAATCTGGCAGTTACAGAGTTAGCATGGACACCTCGAAGATGTTCCATGCCAGAGCTGCCAAGCAAGTGGGAAATGATTGCTGGCTAGCAGTGAATCCTGCGACCAGAGAGGAGGAATTTCTTGGCTCAGCCCACGCGGAGGTGCTACAGACTCGGGAACAGACCAGCTCACACAGAGCAGAGACAGCCCGTATGCAGAGACCCAGCACCACAAGTTATTACTAGTTTTTTTTTAACAGGATTTTTCTGGTGAAACATTAGAATACTTTACACTTTACCTTTTCCCATATTTATTTTGTAATGATGCATCCAAAAAGGAAAGGAAGTATCAGCTGGTGTTCATTAGCTCTAACAATATACTTCTTGTAAAACTTCACAAGCGATTCCTATCTGATTAAAGTTGGGCAAAACATCTTTTTCCCTAACTTCAGGCCTATTTTCTATTATGCTTCTCATAAAGGAAAATGTTTGTTGTGAACAATAAAAGGAAAGTCCCATTTTCCTGTGAATAGCTGTAACATCAACCTTTAATATAACGGGTTCCTATTCTCTCCCCGGACTAAAGGGCAGCCTAAGTGAAACATTCCCAAGAAGAGATGTGGAAAAAATACCCTAGAAACAATAAAAAAATTTCCCAAACAACCTAACACTCAGCCTCTGCCTTGTGCCAAAGCTCTCTGCTTTGCTTTCTACCTGACTGTCTGCCAAGAAATGAAGAGGTTATCCAAAAGCAAGACACGGGATCCTTTCCCCTGGGCCAGAGCTTTCACGGGGAAAGAAGAGACCAAGCAAATGGAAAAAAAGAAACAGAATTTATTCTGTAAAAAGCAAGGGTAGAAAGATGTGTAATATAGATGAGAAAATGTGAGAGAGATGGATGACCCATGGAGTGAAAGGGAAGATGCAGCCATTTTTACCATCATGTAAAGATTAATTAAATCACGTTCTGAATGGGGGCACTGATGGCGACTCCCTCTGCGGCTCTTCAACTCTGTTGCTTTGCCTCGGCTTATTGTCTGCAAGATGGGAAGAAAGAAATCTACCTGCATTGCTGAA
>NW_010562851.1:4138-8451 GCF_000687285.1 Phaethon lepturus
ATTGAAGAGGATTTTAAAGATGGGAAATGTGCATCATTATTAATGGTTGGAGTTGATGATCTTGAAGGTCCTTTCCAACCTTGGTGATTCTGTGATTAAAACTGCTCGTGGGTAAATATCTGGTGGCTCAAACTTTGCCCTTGGCTCACATCCCCTCCCCAAGCATCTGGGCTTTTTACAGTTTTGCTCATTAGTAACAATATTTTAGAACAGGCTCACATGTTTTGAATCATGCTTAGAGAAATGTAACCAAAACTACTGTCAAAACTCTTAGTTCTGTTTAAATAAAAACATTTTAAACAGTAGAAATGAAAAATGACAGAGGAAAACAGTGTTAAGGAAACACTTTAGAACTGTCAAAATACTGTTTCCTGGTTAGTGTGGGAAACAGGCAAACATTCAGAAAATACTTGGGCTGGGGTTTATCGAACCTTAACCAGCGCAGCTGCTTAATCATACTGTTAGGTTTCAGGTATTCAAATAGGCTAAAAACGTGCTTTAAATGGTCAAAATGTTCCTCTCTCACATGTTTATTAATAATACTGGAGCGAAGTACTACTTTCACCAGGCAATTAACCCTGAGTAAGTTTTATATTTTCTTTCAGCATCTAAGTTGCCATTACATCACAATAGATGCAATATGCCTTCTCCTTTTATTACACTTACCTGGCATCTCTCTGCTGACTTAGCACACATTGAAAACAGTCAGTGATTTACTGTGCGAGAGCAAAACGCTCACGTCTTATTTTACTGAGGCTTGGGATATCACCTTCACCTCCCTGGATGTAAGGAGGAACTTCACCAGGAGCTCAAGGGGAACAGGACTAGTTGTCCCCTTCAAAAAGAATATAGAAGTGATATCATTGCAAAAAATCTGCGTCATTTCGCTCAAATGGTATTTGCTTGCTATTATCTAACAGACAAAAGCTGCACTGCACTATGTGACAGAAATTCTGTATCAAAAGGATTTTGGCATAATGTAGATACTGGTTGGATTCCTATGACTAGTATAATCACAGAGACAAAAATGAAGAGCAAAATAAGATACAACATGGAAATGGAATGAAGAATAACATGAGGACATTCTCCAAAGATATGAAATATGAAAGAGTTAGTCCAACATGTGATGGGAAGGGAGAAATAATAACGGGTGACAGGTTTAATGCCTTTTTTCCTTAGTAGTCACTTAAGAAAAAGGAAGTTTATTTAAAATGCTAGTAGCTGGTGTAAGCAGGATGAGATGTTAGTGATCATCCTTGAGATGGTGGTGAGGACAGATGAGATTCCAGGGCACCGGAGAAAAGCAAGCATGGTGAATATTTTTGAAAAAGAAGGGAGGTATGTAGGAATTGTCCCTAATCAGTCTGGCTGGATTTTCTGAAAAAATATTGAAACAGTGTTTGTAAAATGCAGAAAACTTCTAATTAATAACACTCAAGGCAGATTTGTAAAGAATCAATTTGTTAAACCAGTCTATGTATGGCATGTAAGATGTTGAAATAACCTTTCCAGTCTAGATGGCATTGCTGAGGCTGCAGACAGAATAAATGTGCTTGGTTTGGGAAAAAAACTTCAGAAAAGATGTAGACAATTCATCCATTTCTAGAAACTTCCAGACAATTCTAGAAAAGGGAACAGATGGAGAGGATTGTAGCAACCTTTATATACACAAAAAGACTTCTGAAAAGAGGAAAAGAACTGCTCTTCCTTTATGCTGAGAAGGGTCATAAAATAATCAGCTTGAATTACAGAAATTATACTTGCACTAATGTTTTGAAGCCCCAAGTGACTGAACTGTTCCAGCTTGCGTTCAGTGTAATAAATTCTGTCCTCTTTCTCACTGCAAACTAGTCAAGACCTGCTCTACAGTAACTGATTTGTTTACACTAAATGCTCTCCTTTGTTGGATGTTGATCTGGCAAACATCATTGTGTTATACCTCAAACAGTGAGTCACTGAGCTTCCTCTTTAGGAGGACAAACGAGACACGGTTCACAATAATCCCCGCGGATCATGAGTTCTGATTGTTGGAAATCCTTGCAGACAATCATTTTAAAACTTCCTTCCTCTGTACGGAGGCTCCTTCTGAATAATAAAGAGCGGTACAGAACAGGGGTAACCGTACTGTATTGCTGCTAGCAGAAGAACATCTTCCTATGAGTGTTCCACCATCTGTGGGAAAGCTCTTTTCTTTGAACCTGCGCCCAAGAGGGTAGAAGATGGCAGAAAGAGGCGTTAAGGTAGAGTCTGGGAATCTAAAGCTCTTGGCTTGCTTTCCACAGCACGTTCCTAAGACAGATCTACAAAGGCGGGATAGTAGCAACAGAAGCTTCAGGAGCAGAATTCACAATGCCCAAATTCTCTGTGTGCTAAATGGGGAAGTTTCCAGATCAATGTTGGGATGGTAACCACCAGCAGGATGCTCACGACAAGAGTAAGAGCTGCCAGAAGGTCTCTCTTTGCTTTTTATCAAATGGTGGCTTTACAGATTCACGTAAAAAGCCAGCAGGTGTTTCCCTAAGGCTCCCCAGTCCCAAATAAAGACCCTCCCCGAGTCAGAAAGAGCGTTTTGGTTGCATGTGGTGTATATTTATGGGCCCAGAAGGGTCTTACCTTAACAGAGGTGGAGGAGGAGTCTCTACCGAGATGATCTAGTTAATTAGAGTATGGTGAGGTGGGAATTCAAAGCATTTCAGGAAAAAACTGCAACTGTAATATTAAGTCTTCCTCCTGGGCAAGAGCTCTGGGCAGCGGGGTTCCTATAAGAAAGAGGCATTGCCTTCGGCTCTGTATGGGGGAACACAGCGCATGTTACACAGCTGGAGAGAATCAGCCCTGCCAAGGGTTGCCTAATTTCTAAATTCTAAGTAGCCCTTGGCTGAAAATTAGGTCCAGAGAGGTTTAATCCAGACAAGTGTTTACTGTAAAACATATGAGTAATCCCGGGACTGACACGTACCAGGTTCCCACTGAAAACGCTAAGAGCTCCGAAGCAGGCCGTGTACTTCAGGTGTCCTCCTCAGTGCTAGTGAGGCGCTTCATTTTTTAAACATCATGATTTTAGCTGAGCTTGCTCCAGCACAGAGCTCCTGGTAGTTAATTTTTGGTCGTGCCACTGTGACCAGAAATGTGCTGTTCTGATGCGGCATGTGTGCAGTGTAGATACGGGGCAATTTACTGCTGTGGCCTATTGCCACATCACAATATTATTATCCTTTGGGAGGGAAACAATGTGGATTTATGACTGGCTTGAGTTCTTTGTTTTGGCTATTTTTTCCTGTCAGGTTATTTTTAGTGCAAAACTGTTCCAAATTATGTCGAGAACAGGAGAAGCTGAACTAAAACTGTGATTGGAAACGCTGCTGTGTATGAGGGATGTTTCTGTAGACAAGAGCCGGTGATATGTTGTATTGCATAACGCTGAAGAAATCTCTAGAAAGCAATGCGTTACCTCTGTTATTTTCAGACAGTCCCCGAGCCAGCCTGCCCCGGCATGAAGCAGCAGCCCCACTGGCTGTCAATTTTAGCAGCTGCAGGATCAGTGAAATAGCCACTTTCAAGAAAAACCACATCCCTCTGTAAGGACATGAGCTAGCGGACACAGTCCCTCCTCTCCCACTGCTTTTGAAGAATACACAATACTCACACCCTGAAATCACTTGCAGGCTTGTGTCCTCTGTTCAAGACGTTGGCCATCTCCCTCGGCCATTTGCTTTCAGAGACAGAACTATGGTGTTTCTCAGAAATTAATTAACAAATTCACAACCTCTTTTGGGCGGCTTGGGGTACAGCAGCAGGGATGAACGCTCTGCTGATCCGGCTTTCATGGTGAGCTGTCAGAGGCACCTGACAGTTCTTGAAGCCTAGTTATGGAGCACAACTTTCTCTGTTGCCTCTGCCTGCTCCGAAGAGACAGCTGTGTCTCCTTCCCTTTCATGAGAGCGTGCTGTAATAATAGCTTGCAAATATTTTATCTCTGGAAGCAATTATTGTTTTGTTTTAAAAGCTGAGCTAACACTGAAGACATGTTTATTCTCCAAGTAGACACCCTGTATTTGGGCTATCAAATTTCTTGTTACTATTTTTAACCCAGCCTCGTGCAGCTGTGAACGCAAGCCGCTTCATCTGCTACAGAAAACACCCGAATTCGTTAATGAATTAGCAGAAGGGGAGGTAAGGGAGAGGTTCCAAGAGCAAAAAATTTGTGTTGGGAAATCACCTTGACTCCAAATTAGATTAGAAGTGCGTGATGTTGCCAGGAAGCCCCAAAGCCATGATGAGCTGTGTAAGGCCCGCAGCCCCTCCGCACCCCC
>NW_010562852.1:0-17865 GCF_000687285.1 Phaethon lepturus
TGGCGGAGGTTACTTCAGACACCAGCGGTCTCTCCCTCCCTGCTCCTGGCCTGTCCCCGGCTCTCTGCAGGTGCCTCTCACCTCGCCTCCCCGCCAGCCGCTGCCACTGCCCACCGCTTGCGTTTTCCAAGAGCCCGGTTGGGACGGTCTGTGCTGAGTGCAGGAGGGCAATCTGGGGCCAATCCCAAGCCCAAATCATCCACACAGCCAGGCTGGAAGCATCTGCTCAGGTGCAGCCAGCAGCTCCACAGGGACACGTCATACCGTCCTGGGGAAGAGAAGCAGGAGGGTGCCCAGTGTAACATGCACATAGTTTATATACATAACACATGGGCAACCTTTTATTCTCCCTCCAGGGCAACCTTTTATTCCTCTCCAGGGCTACCCTTTGCAAGTGAAAAAGCTCAAGAGAAAATCCATCACTGCAAAGTCCTCCTTCAACTCCCCACCCATGTCTTCTAACCTATGCACAACTGCCCTCTTCAACAAGCTTTTGAAGGACACTAGATGGTTAAAAGAAACTGAGAACCATTGCACAAGGCAACAGTGACACAGAGGAAGAACTAGTGATACATGCATCGTCTGCTTTTACCACCCACTTCTGTGTGCCTTGCAGACCACCAACAGCCCGTGAGTTGTCCCTTGAAAATTCCCAGTGCTCAGTTCAGTGTACTTTGCTCATAACCTGGCTGCTGAGATCTTTACTGCTGGATGGCCATGAGCTGAGCACCTCCCGCTGTGTTTATTACTTTATTACTGAGACTGTTCTTTCATCTCCTGTCGTGATAAACTGGTGGGTTTTAGACTAAGAGGTAGGTGGAGCAAGGGCTGGCACCAGTATGTGCTGGGATACAGCCTAGCACAACTGGGTTCAACAGCTGGGTTTGGTAGTTAGCTGACAACTCAATAGAAATCTTTGAAAACATCAATAATAGTAGCCGCAGCTCTAAATTACTGTTTATCCAATTATAAAAAACAGTCCTAAATTAGCTGAATCCTGAGTCCCCATTAGCCTCCCTCTCAGAAGAGAAGTTAATATCTATCATACACGCTGCCTGTAGTCCCCTGTATTATCCACGCTTAACTTCCTCCAATGGGCTTATCTCAAACTGATGATGAATTATTATGAACTTACTTTGGACATCTTTAGACTTTTGGCTCAGTGTCCTAGAAATTTCTTCAGTGCCAGATTGTTGACTTCAGTCTTAATTAATGATCACTTGTTATCAGCTTAGTTCAAATGTTTGGTTTCTAACTTTTGGTTGTGTAGTCTAAACATTTCCAAAGTCCAGATAGACGGCTTTATCGTAAAATGTTATGATTTTGATACTGACTTGATGCCTTCCTGGCTCAGTGTGAAGATTTTATTCTTCCATCACTTTGATTAATAGACCCGTTAGAAATCCTACTCTTTAGAGTACCAAGGAGTGAAACAGCTAAACACCATGTAGATTAACCTAGTTAAGAGTTAATCTTAACGTTTCTGTGGGAAGTTTTTTATTTGCTCAGAAGCTGCTTCACTCTTTAGTACAATTTTCAAACTATGAATTCTTGTATTTCTCTGCACTCACCTATTTGTCTCTTTCTTAGCCTAAACCTTCACTCTGCAGCTCACATGCTGTACGGTTAATCATCATTACTCTATTGCACAAGCACTTAAGAGTTCAATTTAAGTATGAGGAAAGCGTTCTGCAAAACTCTCTGGGAGCAAATTGCAAGGTCTTTTACCCCTCAGAGTTCAGACAGGCTATAAGCTCACATCTTTACATGAAACACTGGTAGTTCTCCTATCATTATCCAGCCATCAGGCATTCTCAGCTGCAGATGCTAGACCATTCACAGATTTCATAACATCTTGTTCCCACGCCCTCCATTAAATATCCCTTAGGTATTAAAAATACACCTTGGGAAATCAGTCTTTAGCACTAAAAATTTCTATTCTAAAAATAGAAATACTCAGGTTAATTTTTACTAATACAGCTCATTTTGCAGTATTGGCTTGTAATCAAGGATGCATTAATGTTTTGCAGACTCCATCTAATACCCTATTACTGACTAATCAAGCAGATTTTTATCAATTGTTTTTTGAAATAGAATTTGGGTAACTTCTGGTTAATAGAAGCAGTGTTTGAAATTGAAGACCCTTTTCATATTCTCACCAGCCGGGGCTTTTTATTTAGTTGGAGTCATTGCATTGAGACTGAGACACTAAAACAATAATTGGTCTTGAAAAATCATTAAAAGTACTTCATATTTTTGGGGTTTGGTCATCTGAGATTCTTAAAACACTCATGAAATTTATTAATGTATGTTCTGGGATGGATATATGTGTATTCTCTGTCTTCCATTGTAAAATGGAAGTAACATCCCATCATAGTGCATACTTCAGGTTTATGCAAAGAATACTGTAGAGTATTACCATCACTTTGAGATGAAAGATTAGATATGTTCAGTTTTCTTCTGCAGTTTTCTTCAGCTCTCTCTCTAAAGAAATAGAATAACAGGTAAACTAGTTATCAACTGGCCCAAAAAAAAAGCACTGCATTTAAAACCATTGGAAGTGCAAGGAGTGAACACGTCTGCTCAGCTCCTGGCACAGCCACTGGTGAGTTAATGGCACATGAGCAGCAGTGAAGCGGTGACACAGGAATCTCTGTGGAAAACATCTAGGTGCCCAGAGTAGCAGCTTCCTTAGAGTGCTAGTGCCAAGACTTCTTTATTCTCATGGCCTCTTGTGACCACTCTGATTCACAAAGTAACTTAATAGTACAGAGAATTTATTTGTTTTGTTCCACTCTCATCTCTAATAAGTTTATACAAACCTTTGACTTCTGCCCCGCTGTACAGGTCAGGGGCATCAGATACTGTCTCTTTCTGTGTGTAAAACTTATGACTATTATCTGCTTATTAAAAGAGAAGCCTGCCTTACCATCAGTTGTCCTGATTAATTCCATGATGCGAAGTCAGATGGACTGTTAAATCCTGCCTTTATTGGAGTGCTGAGACCTCTGTGCATAGGCAAATCATGAATGGAGGATTATTTTGTACCTTGGCTGCAAGCATGATTGCTCTGGCAATCACAGTTGTTGTATGAGCAAATGTGATCAAAAGTGGATGTGTAAGTGAAGTTCTGGGCGTAAAGTTATAAACTCTGTCACTCAGCAAAAAGTGCAAAGTTACATCAAGGTAAATGTAGAGATCATTTTCCTTCTGTATTTATTTGTTTATTGGTTAGTTGAAGAGGTAAGATGCCATGAACGAGTGGTTCACTGATAGACTTATAATGAAATATCTCCTAAGTTATGATGCTTACCTGCATTCTTTTTTACTCATTCAGGTCTTGCTTTGAACATCATAAAGCTCAGAAGGTGTCCTCTGAAATAGCTTCAGAGTCATATTGATATTGGTCACATAATCTGTCCTGAAACAGCAGATAAATTTTAATGGGTATCAGATTATTTTTCCCATGGCTAGCTGCACCAGATATACTATAATATTACCATGGGGGGTAGTTAGCAAATAGACTTTGGTATTGATGTCTGAATATTTTCTAAATCTCATTGACCAGCTCAGCAGTATAATGAAACGTTATATGATGTCTGTGCAGTGTTTCCTACAAAGAGCTTTTTCTGTCCTACTGGGACACCTGTAGAATAGAACTAGCTCTCTAAAATCTAGGTGATTTACAGACTTTCCCTTTTTACTGCAATTCTTCCTGAGAATTCACTGTCCATTTCTTAAGTGGTGTCATTCTCTCTCTGATAAAATCTGACATTTACTACTGTGAATTCAGTTTAATGTTAATAACATAATGAAAATAATCATCATTTGCAAAAGATGGGCCAGTCCAACCACATGTGTACCTCCAACCCTGCGCTGCTCACACTCCTGTCTCTGCCTCTGAGCCCCAGGGAGCCTGGCCAAGCATCCGCAATGCATTCAGGACATTGCTACTGGACAACCGATGCTCGCTAATGTGCAACCAAACTGGGACCGTGACCGGGGGTGCGAGTCTCCTTTGCCCAGTTATATACCTTATGTAAAGGTCATCCGTGCTCTAGGAATGACAGAGTTAGTCTCTCAAGGTACCCCTGTGTATTCAGACACCCCATCTGTCCCTCACTCCAAGAATGCAGCTTCCTCAGAAGAGACCTTTTCTTTGGAAAGCAGCCAGAGTCTTCCTCATGTGGAAGAGCACAGAGGCAATTCAGTGGAGACAAGCTAGACGATCAAGCCTGGCTGCTTTCAGGACAAACTTCTTGATGATGTGTGTTCTTCTAAGGTCGTTCTGAGTTTTGGGGAAGTATCCTACACTACAGACTCCATCATTAACATTGTTCTTTGGACTATGTCATATCTATCTGGAAGACTCGGAGAAACTGAGTGAGACTTCTGAGTAATTTGCCTCAGATTCAATGCAGACAGAACCGATGTGATTACAGGGAAGTATCCTGCCACCCCCAAGAGTGTATCTTCCCCATGAACTTCAGTTAAATTTATAGTTTCTATGAGACAAATAGCTATGAACGAGATAGCTGCTTTCTGGCTAGTACAGACAGAAAGAAAATTGTGCTCAAAAAAAAATAATTGCTAGTATCCATCATCTGTTTGTCATCTCAAGAGTGGCCTGCTGCAACTGTTCCCCTTGGGGTAGCAATGGGAAACACTATTTGGATCTTCCAGAACCTGATAACGGAAAAAAGTATCATGACACAACTTAGCGCTGGATACCACAACTTTCAGCCAAGGGGTCTACTTGAGTTTCTGGGTGGAAGAAGGAAAGATTTTTTTTTTTCCTCCCCTATATCTCTCTCCCTTTCTCCTCTCATTAAGACACTCTCATTCAACTCTTTGGCTGGGAGCTCTCCCAGAGGAACTGAGTGAGTCTCCAAGATAAGGGGCACCCCTTTCCCTATCCCCCACCCTCAGGGAGCTCCCAAGAACCTACAGATCATTCCTACTTAAGCCCCTGTTCATGGCAACTCTACTCTGCTTCAACACTTTGCTGAGAGGAAGAAGAAAGATCCTGGCCAGGGGAAGGGGAGGCAGGGTGGAAATGCGATGTGGCTCCGGACATTACCCCTCCACTGCTGGAGCATTATCCCTGCATGAGCAGGGCAGAAACACAGCACAGATGGGCAAAATGGTGCAAGGCAAGCTATAGGTCTAGGATGGTCAGCGCCACCACCCCATGGCATTTTGGTATCAAGCGGTTTCATGTGCACTTGAAATCACAGTGATCCCAGGGCATCTGTGCCCGGACCGTGGTCAACTGCATTGTAAAGGCGCTCAGGGGTGCAGTTAGTGATGACATACGGGTCGGCCAGGAGGAGGGACACCGACAGCACCACGGCTTGGTGGAGTCAACAGACCTCAGTATGTTGCGCATCAAGCGCGCCCCGGTAGAAGTGGCTTGGGAAGATGCTGTCCCCTGACTGAGCACAGAATGACCGCCTGTCCTCTGCACAGGCCTCCTGGGATAGCCGGGAAGATTTGAGGAGTAGGGAATACTAATTTATTTTGTTACGGTTTTAGCATTTGTGTGTGTTTATGTGGGCAGTGTAAAAACTGGTGTCTTTTGTTATTCTCTTGCCTGCATTTACTAACTTGGATTTTTTTTTTTAATACAATGGTAAGTACATTAACCTTTAGTTTAAAATCTAGCTTGCTTTTGAAATTAAAATCTTATATAAATTACCAAATTAAATCCCAAATATTCCTCAGGCAGTTCAAGATTTACTCATTTTATTTTTTTTAATTACATTAGCTAGAGGCATACTTTTGGATTTGTAGGTGTTTGGATAACTTAATTTAAAATAGCAAAACAGACTAGACTAGCTAAGAGAAACCTAGGTCAAATTATTCTGCTTGTGACATATGTGATACATAATGCTGTGTAATTAGATATTAAAGTGGTTGCTGTGCAGCAGGATGTTTTATGAAAATGGGACAAATGTTTTTTAAATGTACCACTGGAAACCAGACAGATGGTAACTTATATCCCCAAGGAGGATAGCTGAATTCCACCAAGTTTTTGATATGAATTTGAACTATAGTGAACAGGAAAGGAGGGAATTTGTGATTATAACTTAGCTCGCCATTAGTCAATGTTTGGCTGAATGCGCAAAGGATGCTTCTATGGTGCTTAGCCTGGACAGTAATGTTTTCTGGGGATTTGTTCTTTCTTGAGCAACAGTAGAGCAGATGGTGACAAAACAGATCTAGCAATAAATCATGGAGACAGCATACTTGAAGCAAGCAATATGATCTAGGGAAACAAAACAGAAACTGGGGGATAATTGTTACACAAATGCAGAGTGTATTCCTGCTAATTTTATTAATGCTGGGGACAGTACTTAAAGGCTGAGCATTTTCATGTAGCTTTGCTGTTAAAATCCCTACTAAAATGTTTTATTAACATCCTTTGGGAGCAAAAATTTTCATGGCACATACATACAAAAAAAAATCACAGCTACGTACTGAAACTTCTGCTGACTACACAATTAAAAAACGCCTGACAATCTTAAACAGCAACATGCCTTCCGAGACTCACCAGTTTTGCAGCTCCGTAGGATTCAGCTCTGAAACCTTGACAGGCTTCAACACTTCCCAATGCACATAAAAGTAACAGGAAAGACACCTAGAAATATTCTACGAGGCATAAAGGAAGAAGCAGCAACCCCAGGAGACAACATCTTGATGGACCTATATTTGCGTGCTAGCGGTGGGATGGTCGTGTTCCCGGTGCTCCCGACCTGGGAGGCTGCGCAAGCCTTCACCCCTGCTGCTGCTTCCTTGCCAGGTTGGAGGGTGCTGATACGGAGGAAGGCAATGGTGAGTGGTCCATGGCCTTGGGTGGGCAAAGGGACCCTTAGTCCCCCATTCTTGTACTAAAGCTAGGCAGAGCCTGGCTTCCAAGAAACATATGATGAAGAGATGGTAACTCCCAGCCCACCAGGCTCAAGCACAGGATTACCACCGCATTTTGTACACAGCGCTGCAGCTCAGATAATCCGAGAGAGAGAAACCATCCATCAATGCAACACAGACTTTTTCACACATCTCCGTTTCAGATCATTCTCGGTGCCTTTCAGGATGTGCCACAGCACAAGCACCATCATACAGCCTTGACATGCAATCAAACCACAATGATTTTATCATACAGCAATTATCAAGTGCTTGGTAATCGTGCGTCCCCTTGGATCATTTGTCGTTCACTTAAAGTTAGCATTTCCTCTAATCTGCCTCATATCAGTGACATCGTGAGGCAGCCCTACTACAAATGATTGCTACAAAGAGGTGTATTTGTGTGCTGCACAAAGGAGCGTTGCACAAAGGAGCCTCTTTTTAGCAGATGAAGGACTAGGCAAACTGAAGGCAGTAATATTGAGCAGTAAGTATTGGCATTTTTGGTGCAAAATTTATCATGAAAACGTATTTCAACAGCTCTCAGAGAGAGTAATTTTCAATCGATAATTATAAAAATAGAGCTATTAAACTGAGATGAGCAATTCCCTCATATCATAATGCCTCCATTTGCTTTTTGTGATCATGTATTGGAATGAGTTGTTGTAATGTGAAAACAGGTAGAAAAGTGAGACAAGCCATTAATGAGAAGGGCTAAAAGCATAATATTTTGTCCAGTTTTTCAGTAGCTTGTACCTAAGTTTGAATGAAGAGAGCAGCAAAGCCTGACATCTCCTATCTGCACGTATTCTTGTGTAGTGTCTGGAATTAAACTTTACATTGTAGACTTTCAAGAAGAAACAGCCTGATTTCCCATGTACCTGTATGTATGAAGCTATATATAATCAAGGCTTGCATACTGAGATCTATTTGGGATATGACTGCTGATTTGTCCATTCCTGATTATTGTCAGGACATTTGGGTATTAGTTAGGTACTGCAGAAGTACCGTCCTTTGAATACTAGAATATGTATAAGGAGACAGAATTTCTACTAAATGATACAAACAAATTAGTTGGATTGCAAACCATGTAGTACACAGACATCTAAATAGGTAGAAAACTTTACATGCTAGAAGTGGTGATGAGAGAATCATAGAAACTTTGGGTTGGAGGGGACCTTTAAAGGCCATCTAGTCCAACCTCCCTGCAGTGAGCAGGGACATCTTCAACTAGATCAGGTTGCTCAGAGCCCCGTCCAACCTGACCTGGAATGTTTCCAGGGACGGGGCATCTGCCACCTCCCCGGGCAGCCTGTGCCAGGGTTTCACCACCCTCATGGTGAAAAATTTCTTCCTTATATCTAGTCTAAATCTACTCTCTTTTAGTTTAAAACTGTTACTCCTTGTCCTGTTGCAACAGGCCCTGCGAAAAAAGTCTGTCCCCATCATCTTGTAAGCCTCCTTTAAGTACTGGAAGGCTACAATAAGGTCGCCTCTCCTCTCCTCTCCTCTCCTCTCCTCTCCTCTCCTCTCCTCTCCTCTCCTCTCCTCGCCTTCTTCCTGTCAAAGAAGGGATGCAAAGAAAATGTGAAACAGTAGAACTTACTTATTTCTTTTCAATTGTAGAAAACATTTATAAGAAACAGTGTTAGAACAAAAAGTTTAATAAATCACATCTCAAATGCTTTACTTAATGTTTCCCTCCTTATAAGGTTAAAAGATCATCAGAGTAAGGAGGATGAGGTTCCTGTGCCTGAAAATTTGTACGTTGCTTTACTATTTAATGCTCTACAAAGCCAGGGTCGTGTTAACACTTTTGATCCTCTATGGTCATTAATTCCATCCAAATCAATGCAGCCAGACCTATTAAATCTTCATAATAGAAAAAAAAATACCAAATCAGGAGGTAAATGCGTTGTAACATGGTGGCAAAAACTTTTTATTTGTGAAGAGAACTGAAGTTTGGGTACAGAGATGTCTTTACTCTTCCTAAATTTTAATTCTTCAGCAAAGTCAGTGTAAGGAGAGGAACACAATATCTAGATCCCCATCCATAGTATTATCTGTTAGAGGTGGCTCTTTTTGACAGGGTTACTTCCATGTTAAAGCAAAGGAGGAAAGATTTGGGACTCCAGGATGGAGACCCCACTAGTGGTGGTCACCAGTGGGGTTTTGATAACATCCACTCTAGGAACAGAGGGAACATCCTCATGTCATTCATGAAAGAGACCACTGTCTTGTCCCTTATAATTATTTTACAGTGCTGTGAAGTGCAGCATTAAAAATTTTAAAAACCAGGCCATATAATTAATAAATTAGCAAAGAATCTTTTAATTTAAGAAATTCTTCTCTTAGTCTGAGACATAATAATGACAGAGGCTACCAAGAAGCCACTTGTCCATAAGTAATTTTACTGAATAATTAAACTTATTTCATCTTACTGCTAGAAGCTGGAAACATGATTGCTTCTTTTGCTTGGATTTAATATTAAGGTTTGATTTCAAAGGTGTTACTTCAGTGAATGAGTAGTACAATTACAAAATAAACTCAAATATCCCAGGAGAACTATCCTTAAGGTCTGATTTACTAAGATATTTGGTTGCTGGTATAAAATTTCCAAAATTATCTTATGCACAGATGCTATTTTTAAGAATAAAAAAACCTTCTGGTGCTGAAGCTGTGGGAATGAGGCCCTTTTCATGTCAAGGGTGATGTATGAACCGATAGCTTATGAAAGGTGAAGCTTTGACCAACTTATCTGACGCCTACCTTTAGAGTTATGGCTGGATGAAGTCATTCGACCAATTACCTTTACTGATGTTCTGAGCAGTCTGTGAGCTTGCTTTTGTTACCAGCGACAATATGGTCCAATTTGATGTCCTCAGACCAACATAACTAAACAAATTAGCTTTCCATTCCAAAGAAAATGTAACCTAAAGCAAGCTATGATTTATGTGAAACAAATGCTAGCTACAGCCCATGGGGTCTGCAGCTCTTACCTCTGGCCGAATTACTTTTAAAACCACACAGGAAAACCCTGAAGTTCAATGAATGAGTAGTACTTACTACCAAAAAATAAATCGCGAGGGCCTGTGTGGATACTGGAAAACATATCAAACCTTCCAGAAGTGCAGCTTTTTATGAAATGTTCAAATGGGCTCAGAGGTTCATGTGCTGGGCGACCAGCTCTGCTCGGTAAGAGCAGGCAAAGGGTTGACTTTTCAGTGACACCACACATCGTGCAATTAAAAACTCAAAACACAGGTACCTAACTGAAAATTTGTCTATTTTCTTGGTGTCTGATACAGAAGCAGAAATCACTTTGTACATCATATTTCAGTCCAAATCTCTTTCTTTTTGTTGTTTTCCCATTCAAGAAAAGTTCAGCGTTCACTCAGCAGTGGTCCACACACCACCTTGCTGTCCTCGCTCAGGTCTGGCCCCATTCACCCCTTAGACTCCTGGCTTCCCCAGCACTAATTAGGACATTTTCTCAGAAGGTCCTCACTGAACCAAGAGGGCTTGTGATGGGGTCTTCAGCCTCACATGGGATGGTGGAGGTGAGTGGGACCACCCCACAAAGGGGATCAGATCCCACGCTGGTCTCACTGTGCTAATATTGCTCATTTTGGTGCAATCTGACTTCTGTCTTTAAGCACCTCTTTGAAGGTATCCACATGATGGTGGGTGCTATAAAGGAAAGACAACAGCAATGTTAACCACCAGTGGCTTGTCCTAGACCACCTGCACCGTTTCCTCTGTGGGGACTGCCTCCTCATAGCACAGAGAGCGCATGTCTCCTTACAGCAAGTGAAAAAAATGCTAGTTGTAGAGCAAATGAAGAGAATATTTGGGCTTCCCAAGAAAACCATTCAATGGTGATACTTGTGTACTGTTGTGTTTCTCCCTGTTCTGTCTTTTGTGTTTAACAGTCCTACAAATCGTTTGGTATATTCTCCTCAGACTATATCCATCCCTCCAGCATCTTTTTTCCTTTAGGTTTATATTTGCTATATTTACTGTTAGTTCAGATTTGCAGTGCTGTTTGTTTAATTACAGTTCGAGAAAACTCTGAGAAGTGCTGGGGAAGCTTCCTCTGGCAGAGCGTTTGGTATCTAGAAAGAGGCAGCAGTGTTTTTGCTGGTTGAGGAGTGAAGGGTGAGGAGGGACGAGGCTGTCCTGGCCATGGGACTGCCTGGGTCAGCTCCCTGCTCTCCTGCCCTGACCTTCCAGACCTGAAATCAGAGGTGTAGCAGAGACTCTACACCTGGAGGAAGCCTCTGGCCAGGGAGTATCCAGGACTAGTGGATGGTGCTTGAAGGTGGAGTTGCCAGGAGGGGACACTGTGTGTGCCACAGGGACTCTCCCACAGGACCTGGAGTGACAGCAGAGGACACAGAGAGGGCTCGGGGTGTCCTGTCCTGACATCCCTTGAGACATGGAGGGTTAAACTCGGGATTTGTCTCAGACAGTGTGCGTTACCGGACAGGCAGTTGCTGCCTGTCCTACACCACCAGCTTCTCATGGAAGGGGGTGATGCCGGACAGTCCCTTATTTGTTGGATAATTCCTCAGTGAGCCAGTGTGCTACTGCCTCTCAGAAAGCGGAAGCTGGGAGGGTGGTGTAGGGTAAGGATTAATAAATAATAAACCATTCCAGTTATAATCGAGTCTCTCCCCTTCATTCCATTTTGCCAGCCCTGTGTGGTGCTGAGGTCTGGTCTGAGAAAACACATAAACCAGAAAAAGCAAGAACTTCAATCCCTGTTGTCTTTTTTCATAATTTGTATAAAATAAAAAATATAATACAATAGTGTTTTTTTTTTTTAATTGAAGTGTTTGGAATGCCTTTGTAACATGGAATAGGAAATGTTTTGGCAATGTTGAGAACCAACTGTATTTCCTGAGAGTATGAAACACTGGAGTTTTTCTTCCACCTGCTGGGAAAGAAAAGATGGACAGTGACTTCTTAGAGCTCCAGCCCCTGGAATCATGTCACTTTGAGAATAATCTTTTTTCATTTATTTTCAAGGTTGATGTCTAGCCTTGGAGGGGTGGGACTGGGTTACTCTTACAATAGTTTGTTTAGGAGAGAAGAGGAGGGTCAGATTAATGGTTTTAGAAGAGGTGACATTGGTAAGATCCCACAGTGCCTCTTTTCCCCACTTTGACTCCTGAGCACCTCCCTAAATTTAATGCATTTCCTCACTAGTAGTGACTGGAACTTTTTTAAGCTACATGTCCAAGAACAGAGGGATATGCACACGTCTCGCCTTAGGATCTTTAGCTTTAGACAAATGTCAAAAATACTTATTTTTGTAAGTATCACTATAGTTACTTGTTCATTTTTGTAAGTATTGCTATAGTTACTTGTTGTTCTTAGAAAGAAATTCATAATGCAAGTTGTTTATCCTGTTTAACTCCATTATCTTGGGCTTGACAGCATGGCATCAAAATTATCTGGGCATATTTGACAGTCATAGGACCCATAACAATACCTAAGTAGAATTAGATGTCAGGTGGGACTTCTTACAATGAAAATACCTAGTTGTATATTCTAGGTCTCTTGTGGCTGTCATCCTTACTTTGGGCCAAGTAGTAACTGCAATTACATGGATTTGCTTGAACATAGGATGTCAACTGGAGTGTGCAGCAGGGACAATTCATAAACTACTCCGTTCAAAAGAGTTTCAGCTGAGACTTCAGATGTCCTCCAGAAACTTTCTTTTTACAGAGACACCGTGAGCTTCAGCTACGTGAATAAAGAACAGATTTCTCACATATGCCTGTGTTCTCCAAGAATATGGTGTGGCATTTACCAATCGCACACCCCCCTGCACCAAGTGTAAGTTTATAGTTCCCATTTCTAAGTGTAAATTCTATGCTTGGGATTTTGCTTTTGACAAGTACCATCAATGGATTTACACTTCTGGAAACTGGAACGGGATTCCTGCAGGGCACAGGGCTGCCTTTGTTGCATATAGGAATACAAACATATTTCCAAAAATCACATGGGCAAAGCTCCAACGCTGAGAGACTTGCAGGGCTGTATTTCCACTCTTAAGTTGCAATTCTACTTTTGAAAAATCCCTTGTTGTTTTCTCTCAACACAAGGAACTCTTCTAAATACGGAGACCTGGTTCAGATTTAACATGGGATCTGTGATCCCAGCCGATTTCTTTCTATTCACACAGTCATCCCAGCCATAAAGGTCTTGTAGGTTAAATCAGGCCTTTTAAATTACTCCTCTGTAATTCTGTCTTACAATTCGGCCTTTCCCAGTCATCCTTGTAGCTCAACTGCCCTCCAAGGATTCACAGAGGAGTGACTGACTGGCATTGAGACTAGATAAATTACTCTGTTGATGGTGCCTAGGAGGTAATAAAATCCAGTTTAGTCTCTCAGAACTGGAAAGCCAATGAAGCCAGAAGAAGGAAATAGCAGTAAAAACTGTATTTTTTCAAAAAGTCAGTGAGTATGTGACTGTGAATACCTACAAGGGGTAGTATCTAGAAGAAGGATGCCATTTCTGCAGCTGCCCTTAAACACAGACAAAACCTAGAAATAACAGATGATATCTCCTTTACATAGGACTGTACCTCATTAATTTTCTTTGTGACCAGAAGAATATTTATATAGCAGCTTCCAGCCAGGAAGCTCAAAAAGCTTTAAAAACTCCAATTAGTCGCACCTCTGAGTTCGGGCAATGCTATCTCTATTGTACAGATGGAAGAATGGTGACACAAGGAAGTTGTTTATCAAATGAGCACAACCAGCCTGTAGAGAAGGTAAAGCGTAAGCCCTCAAACGCCTGCCCTCTGTTCCTGCACTTTGACCATCCTTCTGTCAAAGAGTCTTAATGAGCTTTATATATGTATAGAAATATCAATGCATAATAATCTGCCTTCGCATTCTGAGGGAGGGCTAATAAATGTAAGAATAAGACATAAATCATTGATTAAAATGTCAGAAGTGATGAGAATAAAAGATTGCTCCTTCTCCTGCCTTTGCTGAATTACATATGCAAATTTGCATACACTACAAAATGAACATCTTTAAATGAATGAATTAGAACTTCATGTAGAAATGACTGAGCCATATTTGCATCCAACATTTATTAGGAGGAGATGCGCTTATTTTTTTGAATAAACAGGGAGAACAAATCCCTGGAATCTGCTGAAGCAGCCTGTGCCTGCAGCTCGTCAGAGCACGCTGTCTCCCCTGCCAATGCCTGCAAACAAATGTGAGTTGTGCCCTGAAAAAAATGTAACTGGCAGATTCAAGAAAACATTGACGCATCCCAAACATTTACAGGAGTTTACTGCATTGTTTGCAATCTGAATAAATTAAAGCCAATGTCCTTTTCTTGATATTATTTTATTTTCAGACAACCAGATTACTACTTTGTCAGACTTTGGATTCACCATTAGGATGGGAGCATCCATATTTATTCGGGGCAAACTCCATACCCCATTAGCTGAAAGGCAGGACAACTTTTCAGTGAGATCTTCCCCAAAGATGCTGATGCAATGAAAAAGCATTGGAATTGTAAAGTATAGCACACCCTACCTATACCTCCGTCATCCAAAATTATCTGGTACAGAGAACCATGACAAAAAAAATCCTGTCTGAAATCTAAGTTATTTTATTTAATGTATTAATTCAGAAAATTGTACTTTTCATAAGATTTCATGAAGTACCAAGCCTTCTTTGAGGCTTTATTTCACCCACAGGTCCTTTGATTTGAAGTAAAGCTGAGGGAACCCAGCATCTGCATTTTCAGCAATGCTCAAAAGCATTCAAAGCATAGGAAAGTCTTTTTAACTAGTTGTAGTTAAAGCACAGGGGAAAGAGAGGAGAGCAGGAGGAAGCATGTCAAATCCATCCTGAGTCCCACCACAGGCATCCCGCATGAGGCTCTGACCACCTTTCCTTCTTTCTTTTACTGGTCACTTCTTGAAATGAAGAGGGTATGGAAACACATGTGAGCTGCGTTTCCCTGGGCACGGCCACTGCAGCAGTAATCCTCCAACTGTTTCAGGAGCTTTGTATATTAATCAAAGCAATGGTCCTTAACGACAAAAAAATCCTTGTCTGTACACCTTACTGCTTTGTTCCGCGAAGTCTGACGCTTGCGTTAGTAGCTTTCCTTAGCAAGCGTGGTCTGTGTTCTTGCACACCCAGGATCTGTTAAAGCCGGTGTCTGTTGAAGGGGCGTACGCGCTGTTGGGGGTGTGCGCCCGGCGAGGCGAAGTGACGCTTCGGCGCGGCGCTGCCAAAAGGAATCTGAGGGTGCCCTCTAGGGGTACTGCCAAATCCGGGACCCGTTTCCGTACAGCCGGTCCTTCCCCCATCCAGGCAGCTCTAGCGTAGTGCCATTCTGGGAAACCTAACGTTCTAAATCTGATCTAATAACGCTCGTCATCACGCGTGGGGTGCGCTCCACCACACCCCTGGATGAGCATCCCCGGGCAGATGCTCATTTATTCGTCCACCCGCAGCCTGGGCAGCGCATTCGACACTCAAGGCTGACACAGCACGTAACGGGATTGCTCCTCATGCTGCTAAGACCTGACAAGACCCACCGGCTTGGCACAGAGGGATGGAGGAGAGTTGACCTAGAGCTGCGCGAAGGGCCATGAAGCCGCTCAAGGAGGGCCCTAAAGCCTTTAGGAATAGTGTGAACTATTTCCAGATAGCAATGCGTGACCTCCAAGTAATGTTGCAAGAAGAAAGTTAATGTAACTCCTCTTGCTGCAATAAATGCCCGTATTTCAATCATGACCACAAGAAAGACACAGTAGCCTTTCTAGTATGGATCTGATGATACACAAAGATTTACATTACACACAAGATTACATCCCCAAAGGTGAGTGCTAATATAATCCAGACATAATCCAGCACCATTTAATTTAGAAGTAAGATTTAAAAGAAACCTGCACTCTTCTTGCCAAAGATGTTTTCCTGTGATGTTCTCAGTTCTCAGAGACATAATAAAACACAAATTGCCTTGGTACAAATTAATTTTGGACAGCTGGTTGCATTATCAGTAGCACTGAGTACTACATGCCTCTTCAAGAAAAACTGTGCATGAAAAAGAAGACTGTGGTACTGAGGCTATTTGTGACCTTCCCGTTTCTTTCTCACTCTGAAGTGCAGGACACATGACAGCATCCTGGGTAAAGCAGGGTCTCAAAACACCACCACACCTCAGAAGAGCAACTATCTGGCTTCACATCCTACCTTCAGTTCATTCAGAATTTGCATTTAAAAGCCATGAAGATGTATCCTTTCACACGTAGCAACCTTTCCTATCATCTCAGCAATTCTATTTTACGTTTGGCAGGCTTCAGTATACCAGTCCCTTCAAGCCCATAGCTGTTATTTGAAGGAACTAATTTAAAAAAAAAAAAGAAAACAAAGCACAGGTTTGAGCAAGGAACACAAGGAACAGGGCAATGCTTTTCATTGCTGAAGCACGTCAGTGGCTTGGTCATTACCTGGACCCCTATGGACAAGCCACCGCACAAGGACAGAGCAACCGGGTGGCTCCTGCTCTGGCTCATTGGCCTTCCAGGGAGCCAATTTTATAAGTATTAAAGTTCAGAAACCTTGAGAATTTCAAGCAAGTATAAGCTTGAAGTAAGTAAGTATATTTGATTCCAAGCAAGAGGATTTCTTCCAGGTTTGATCTTAACAGTGTCACCAATACTGGCATTTCTAAAGAGTTTCTCAAGGCAATGTATAGCCTGAAGAGATCTTCCTGATCTTTGTAATGACACCAGCTTTCACATTTTGCTTTAGGTTATCTGAGCATGTACAGACTCCATCTTTCTCATTATAAATGAGTTAGGCTAATTCCTAAAACAAACCCAAACATAACAAAAAACTTCCCCCACCAAGAGGAACTTCTCCTCAACATATAAATCCATAAATAAATCAGAACAATAAAAAATATATCCCAGCAGCTTATCTTTTTAAGGCAATCATATTCCTGAAAATACAGTATGTGCTGCTGTGCGTACATTTTGAAGGGGGGGGCAGGGAATAGCATGTGCTAAAAGTAATTTCTCCATCTTTAAATACAATCTTGTAATGTTGGAGAGATGCCAATCAGCCTGATCCCCTGCTTACCATAAAGAACTGAATGTGTCCCTGGAGTCATTCTTCCGAAGTTATACTGTGGATAGATTTGTCCCTTTGTGTCCCCTCATCGGGTTTTGCCAGACAGCTGCTAACAGGAGGGGGGAAGGAAATATTGGCAAATGTGTCAAAAAATGGTCATATCTATCTGACCATTCTGAGTCTGAATATAATAAGTATTGACTTTTTTTCTCCTTCTTTTGTATTTGGTACTATTAGTTTAGCATTTTGTTACCATATAATTATTAGCAAAAAAACCCAGAATCAATACAAATACAGCCCTTCAGTTCTTAATTTTCTGCGTTATCTACACTCGGTTTGTGCACTGGCTCTGGATGTATGCATTTTTTTAAAAGTTCTCTGTTATCTTTTAAAAAATGAAAAAAAAAGAAAGTCCAATGCTATGATTCCAGAAATTTCTGGTAAATTCAGTAGGGGAGGCACTAGGCATTGACAGTGAAGATCAGACTTTTGCTTCAGGAATTTCATTCTCAGCCTGAAAATCAGAAACTGCTGTTGATTCTGTGGATTTATGCAAGATCCAGACTGATGGGGTTCTGACCCAACAGTCATCCAGGAGGTACTGAAAAATAAGTCTTTCATAACAGAAGAAAGTTTCTTTAGGGACCCGTGTCGAAATAAGTGAAAATCTTACGCAGTTTTTGTTGTTGTGGTTGTCTGTGCCCAGATCACAAAACCTTTAATAAAACAAGTCCCAGTTGCAGGTACTGTGTTGTCACTGTCAGGTAGAAGCACAAGATTTCATGTTCATCTTGAGGGTTCACAAGGTTCATCCTGAGGGTGTTCACAGGGCATG
>NW_010562853.1:0-5794 GCF_000687285.1 Phaethon lepturus
CATCACTGGAAGTATTCAAAAAACATGTAAATGTGGCACTTTAGGATATCGTTTAGTGGGCATGTTGGGTTGGTGGTTGCATTTGATGATCTTAAAGGTCTTTTCCAACTTTAATGATTCTATGATGCTAAGATTCTATGATTTACCACCAATACACTATTGCTCCCAGATTCATTTTGGTATCTTCAAACCATTACCTATAAAGCACCAGTGATCACTCATACTTTTCACACTTTTGTAAATATAAACATTCTGCCTCAGAAGGGATACTCAATTGACACATTCACATAAAATTTCATTTTCAGTGGCTACTTTTTACAGTTATAAACTGTACTCCAAATGACTACACAGAGCTTTACGGAGGTTCACTTGAGGCCTTCCTTGAAATATTCCTTGAAGGCTTCTGGAGAAAAATGGTGACATAAAAATAAGTTTGAACCTGAATCAGAATCCATTTCAAGACAAGCAAATTTGAGGGTGAGACTCATCAAAGAACTGGATTCAGTGAGCAACCCGAGAGCTTTGTAGCTGAACAAAAAAGAACGAACCTCACATATTTCTGTCTATTTTACCTTCAACAAAGGAATGACTTTCTCACATCTTCTGCTTTAGTGTAATACCTTTTTTTAATTTTTATTTTTAAAAATGCAGTTTTCAAAGTCAGCGCTATGAGTGATTTTAGGGTAGCTGGGAAAGTAGAGACAAAAATACACCAGAATTAGCGGTAATCCTGAAGAAGACGGATTCCCTCTCAGACTCCTGGAGGCCTAGTAGATAGTTTAGGTATCCAGGATTGGGCTGAGAAACACGCGTGAGTAGTCAGACTGACGCCGAGTGTCGGTAGCATGCAAGAGGGCAGCAGGGAAACTCTCTGAATCACTAGAGCTTCCCCAAAGTCATGCCACCAGGTTTCACAGCTCATCTAGGATACCACATTGGCACATTGAAACTGCCAGTGGTACTTAAGCAATCTAGTTTTAAACCACCTCAGGCACACCACTATTAGGTAGAGTGAAGTCTTGGTCTTAATCTGGTTAGAGAGCGCTAAACTGGGTGTCTTACAAATTTCTGCCCTATATGGATGAGAAGCAATTGACCTGATGGCTGCATTTTTACTTGATGTTGTTTTAAACTTTAGCCTTCTTCCAGACACATAACCCTCACCCAGCCAAACAATAAATCACATTAAAGAAGGAAACATTCATCCACTCTCAAATAAAAAGAGGGTTAATCCCGGGGTATGACATCGTTTCAATGAAATTTAATTAATCCTCAAAGTAAGGTCTGATATGGGGAGAGTTGTTATGACGTCTAAGGCAAGGACGTGGCATTTGCCTAATATAGATGATTGATGCCTGTGTAAAAATAGCAGATTAATCATACTGATTAAGTGTGATGCAAATATACATGCAGTAATACTAGCACATGATCCTGAAAAAGTATTAACAGAAAATGAGGCAAGAACAGCAAGTTTCATTCAGGCTTGCTGCAAGCTCTGTTCAGATAACAGGATACAAATTTAACCTTATGCATTACTGGAATATCATCCTCCTGCGGCCATAGCCTTCAGCAACACATTTGGAGAAGCATACAAAGAGGTTTGGTTCATGCAGCGATATGCCTAGAGCCAGTCCTGGCACATATTATGATAATATTTTGGCAAGATGCTTATAAACTGTTATCAAGACAGCTAAGCCAAGCCCAAGCTGCAAGGTTCTAATCTTTGGTTAGCAATGCCTCTTGCAGAAAGAGGTAAGATTAAATTCATGGCCCGACTGATAATGAAGCAACTGTCTCATGTCAAAGTCTCACTACCTAGTAAAAAGCAGCAAGTAGGAGAACAAATTATTCTCTTTTGAGTAAGATCTAGAAAAAGCAAAGACAGTAGCCATGTGATTTCTTTTTGGTACTCTCTTTGTTCCCTCTAACATGACATCAGATTGTCCCGGGAACAACAGGCTATAGCTCTAAGCAGCAGCCTGGGAATTTGCTTTTTCCATGGTGAGGAACCATTCCTCAGTTCGACAAACCAGCACAGTTTGGTTCTTGGCTGAGCAAAGTCCCTGTGGAGAGAAACTACCCAAGGACACAAAGTGAACATAAACCTCATCAGAACAGCTGGACACCAGAACCCTGAACACACCCACTACACAGGACTGGCAAAACCCACAAATGGACATGAGCTAAAATCAAAGCTGTTTGATGTTGCCATCAAGCAATTCCTGCCACCCACAACAAGAAGGATCCTACAGCATCGTGTGGATCTGGGACACCAAGGAGCTCACTATTTCTCCCATCTATCCCAGGAAGAAGGTGGCTCTGTGCTCATGCCCTCAACAAACACCAAGACAGATTTGCTTCCAGTACGACAAATCCATTGAGGATTTTGCAACAGAGGCCTGTCCCAAGTTGGCCAGGATTTCATTAAAAGGAGAAACACAAGTGCTCTGGTACCAAGGCAGATACATGGCCCAGACTCTTCCCACTGACCTACCTCCTGCTGGGTTAGTAATTGTACTAATGTTTTTTCATTACCAACCTATATCTCTCCCTAGGACACGGTATGGATGTTTCTGGTATACGGTGGACCCTCCACCACTAGCTGCTGAGCTCTTTCATGCACGATCAATAAACAATTCATTGAACTCCATAACCCTTTGAAGCTGAGGATATGCTTGTTAGCCAGACCATGTTGTGGCACACATCTAAGGTGTATTGCTCTTGGGGCCGTTGGCGCAGTGAGCAGCGTGGACTCTTAGCACTTCCCAGAATAGTACTCTTAACAAGTGTTCATTTTCATTTGAACACTTGCTGCAAGCAGCGAGGCAGACAAGCCTCCCCTGTGCTGTGCATGTTTATGTATAAATGTAAATCTTTCTTATCTTTCATCTGTGAAAGCTGAAACATCACCAAATGTCCTCATTTACTGAAAATCCACATGCTGCTGCTGACAGAGGAGCAGCTTTCCATCCGGCATTATGTGCACTCCTTTAGACCTGCACTAAATTAATTTTGGATTGTAATAAATAATTGCAGTATTATTTTCACTTGAACCAGGGTGGCAATCACAACGTAATGTAGTTAATGTGTTGTAGAGACAGTGAAACGCAGGAACACTTCGGGGGACTTAAAGACATTTAAAAGATTAATCATCCCTTTTTAGGGCAGGTCTAGCATGGGGCAAGTATATTTGGGTTAGGAAAGCATTTCTGAGCTGTCTTCTCACCTCTGTCTGAGATGCCACCCTTTCAGAATGTGTTTTGCATAAGTAATTTTGGCAAATTGCACACACAGCAATCAAGCCAGCAAATTTTGCAGTAGGACATATTAAACCATCAATTCAGAAATCATTATGCCTCTCTAGCATGTTAATCTTTTCACATTGTCACTTTTAAATAGGTGGTGAGATTTCACCCCACAACAGCGTGTCTAAACAATAACAAATCTGCTAACACAGAACCAACCCTACCTAGCGTCACTCTGCCTTATGTTCAATAGTCTGCAATGCTCAAGCAAATTCAGACCAAGTACAGATAGAGCAAACACCAAGTAAAAGCAATAGTGGTAACTAAAATTAACCTGACATTTGACAAGAGAGAAAGAGAACCAGTGTCAAGGCCTTTCCCACATCCTACCTCTCAAATGCTAAGCAGTGAGCCATGGTTTCAGTTTGTTCATAACATTGCTTCCCATGGTGCTTCTAGAGAGAAGCTGTATTTTAATACCTACAACATGGTTAACTCTAAATTTTGAAAAGCACTAGTGGCATGCTTAGTAATTGCTATTAAGTATTGCTTGGAAGAAGTCAAAATCAGAGAGATTGACTATAAAATTGCTCGATGCTGATGAAAAGTGAGCTGTACAGTTTACTATACGCATCCTTGTGTTAGTGCAGGCTGTGCCACAAGACCCAAAGGGCCTTCCCTCATCCCACTGTCCTCCAAGGAAGAGGCAGATGGGAAATTATTTTCCCACCTGGGGAAAATTTTCAAGAACTGAAAAAAATTCTCCACCCCAAATCAAGATAAGAAGTGTTCATTTCAACTTAAAAAAAAAAAAAAATTTAGGTGACTTAGGTTTAAAAACAGATTTCAATTCTGTTTTGATGATTTTTATTTTTTCACCATACAGTTTCACTAGAAAAGTCACTTTAAAATGAGAAAAATTAAATTGTCTACATATGTAAATCTTGAAATATCTCATTTCATGCCTCCAAAACCAATGGTTCTTCAGATCACATGCTTCTGACTGTGGCATCCATCTATCTTCTCTTGTTCTAGTTAGGTGCTATGGAGGGGACAGAGTTCTTTTTTTCATTCTGTGTTTGTACAACATCTAGAACAAGTCCTCGATCTACTACTAATAAGCGCTTAAGTGTAACAATAACACAAACAATAAAAAATAATTTAATAACTGGAAGAAGCAGGTTGTCCTTTATGTCAGTAAGTCCTGAACAATATAAAGTTTTATGAAGACAAAATTCATACCTGAAAGGCACATGGACAAACTTTGAAGCAGTCAGTACATCACAATAAACTGATTCTGATTTGCCAATAACTTAATTTTAAAACTATATCAAGTAGTGGTAACAATAGTAAGATAATACTGCAGGAGAGATTTATTAATGAATAACAATATGAATTCAAAGTCCTTTGCAGTATATGGGGTGAGAGGAAAATCTTACATACCATTAGACAATATCATAAATCAGAGGGTATCCCATGAAGATGTTGATTGATCCTCAATTTCAGAATCACAAACCCAGCCGATTCTCGCAAGGTTTTTAACATAGAATCCTTCAGTCCACGTCCAGTCACATGCCATAGCTGGGATTCACCCAGGATCTTGACTCAGCATCAAAATAACTGATCAAAAAGCCCACTCCAACCCTCCAGTGCGCCCTGCCCTGAAGATCTGGAGGTGCAAGAACAGTTCAGATTTGAAAATCTAGTTCAGCTCTGCCTCCACAGAGAAGAGAATGCCCTATCTTTCCTCTCAGATGATTTTGAACCCAGAATATCAAAGCAGCAGAAGCTAAATAGGATGTTTCTATATGAACAAACAGTGGCAACAGCATATGAAGTAAATATTCTATCTAGCAGATACTCATGCATGGTCCCACAGTCCTAATATCAGTATGGTCATTTGTATTTTCTTTGTATTTCCTTTGACCTCAGACAACTCTCTCAACTCGGAGTTTGTTCCATTATTCTCAAAAAACTGTTCTGAGTTTCTTACAGATTGATTGACACACGAACAATTAGAAGATTCAGAAACAATTATCCTCCATCATAAGATGTACTCTAGTAATAAGGAATTTTTTTAGGGAACTATTATAAATCATTTAAGCTGTTTATAAAAATAGAACTGAAAAGAGTAATATTTCTGAACACTGAGCTACAATGGAGCATATTTTTAGATCAGCTTGTTTTTTAGATATATGCAAAAAATCCTCTCAGTATTCCTCCCCTACATGTGAACTTGAAAATTTACTCCACAACTTCAAGAATGAAGGCAATACCTTCTTAAACTAGCGATCGAGATAACAAAGTTTCTTAAGACCACTTCTGGCATCTTATTTTTGTGAGCAACTTTTTTAAAGCATTGTAGACGTAAATCATCAAGAAACAGCCAGCACTCTTGCTGACCTGATGCTTGCTGATTTTGATACTCTCCTACCAGACCTTGTGGCTTGCTGGTATCCAGCGCTCAGCTTTACAGTAAGTATAGCCTGAAGCGAGCACTACACAGCTGCATGTACTGCTTTTGCTTCAGCAGTGATGTAATGGAAGAG